>NC_138228.1:48624997-48792497 GCF_964197995.2 Scardinius erythrophthalmus
TCTGACTTCCTGTTGGTTGGAGCTTATGACTGTAAATTAGAAAGTTGTCCGGCTCGATGAGACCAATAAATGTACTGATTTTTGTAACTGTGGGTAAAACTAACCCCCCCCCCCCCACACACACACACACAAACACACTTTTGTCAAAAACATTTTGAAAGTGACACACTTCCTGCTACCAGTTGGTCTTTGACTCACAATAGTTACATCCATCTGATCGGCCTCTTACCACGAACACACTGCTGAAGTTTCATCTAGATCAGTTAATGTATGCAGAAGTTATAACACTTTGTGTTTCTCTTTTCTCGCCATAAATTTGTGTCCCCGCCACGGTCAAACCGTTCGAGATATCAAAAATCCGTCCGCAATTTAGCATCCTCAATGTCTTGACTTCATGCTGACTGAGTTTGGAGGCGATTGGATGAATTCTCTAGGAGGAGTACATCAAATTCCACAGCATGCGTTTTTCAAACAACCCATAATAGCCGACTTCCTGTTGGGCTGGCGTAAAACTTGACCGAGGGAAAGTTGTTCGGCCCGATGAGATCTATACGTGTACCGAGTTTCATATTAATTCATGCAAGCGGGTTTGATATATGGACCAAGTTTTCAGACCCCGTTCAAGGGGGCGCTGTTGAGCCCCCCTACCATGCCCATTTCTGAAACTTTTCACATGTCTACTGGCTAATAAGTGTGATGTCTCTGTCGAGTTTCATCCAATTTGAAGCATGCTAAGAGTCTCAAAAGCATCCGAAAAGAATATTAAAGTTTGATGCATTGCCACGGCAACAGAATCTAAGATATCAATAATCCTTCCACAGGTCTACATCTTCTATGTGTCTACATTATACACATAAAGTTTGAAGCAAATTGGGTAAAAATAAGAGAGTGATTTCAATGCATTTTGAAAGTGACAAACTTCCTGCTGCCAGTTGGTGGCGCTATAACTTTGACTCACAATAGTCACATCCATGTGATCGGCCTTTTACAACAAAAACACTGCTGAAGTTTCATCAAGATCAGTTAATGTATGCAGAAGTTATAACACACTTCCTGTGTCCCATTATTCGCCATAAATTCGTTTCCTCGTCACGGCCAAACCGTTCGAAATATCAAAAATCTGTTCGCAAGAATTCATCCTCAGTGTCTTGACTTCATTCACACCGAGTTTGGTGGCGATCGGATGAATTCCCTAGGAGGAGTATTTCACATTCCATTTTATGCGTTTTCCAAACATTGTATAATAACCGACTTCCTGTTGGGCTTTTGTAAAACTTAGAGCACGAAAGTTGTTCGGCCCGATGAGATCTATATGTGTACTGAGTTTCATATTATTACATGCAAGCGTGTTTGATTTATGGACCAAGTTTTCTGACCCCATTCCTGGGGGCGCTGTCGAGCCCCCCTGCCACGCCCGGGTACCAGCTTCAGTCCGGTTCTGACCTGTGTGCAAAATTTCAACAGTTTTTGAGCATGTTAAGGGCCCCAAAAGTGAAAAAAAAAAAAAAACCTTACGAAAACAATAGGGCCTTCGCCCTTTCAGGGCTTGGGCCCTAATTACCCTTAAACCTTTTAAATGGTAATGGCAGCACAACTGTTTTCAACACTGATAATAATCATAAATGTTTCTTGAGCATCAAATCATCATATTAGAGTGATTTCTGAAGGATCATGTGACACTGAAGACTGGAGTAATGATGCTGAAAATTCAGCTTTGATCACAGGAATAAATTACACTTTACTATATATTCACAAAGAGAACAGCTGATTTACATTGGAATAATATTACTGTATTTTTGTTCAAATAAATGCAGCCTTGCTTTGAATATCGTAAAAAAATCCAAAAAACGTAATTATTCCAAACTTTTGTGTATAACAAGAGCATATATAACTCTAAAGCCGGTTGTTTGTAACACTTGATGTCACGAGAGTTAAAGCAGAACTCGGCAACTCTAGCGAACTCTAGTCACTTCTTTGCTGATTTTTTCCCTTTTGTTGTCGCATGTTTTCCCCATGAGCTCCCCCTACAGCTGTGGGGCGTATATTTCACAACACTCACTGTCATAATAAAACTCACTTGCGGCGGCCTCCTCCCCCTCTCTATCGCTGCTCATGTGCGTTTGTTATGATCAGAGCAAGCCAACTGTATTGTGTGGAGCTATGTCAACCGAGGTGGGTAATACATCATACATGCATGTGGTGTGTGTTTATGTTGAATTACCGTAAAGCAATTTGTGTTTCGCGCTCGCTCTCGTTTCTCACGAGACTTCCAATTTCTATCTTGCCGGGACGGTAGTCCCTAAGTTGCAAGGTTGGTTTTCCACCTGGGAACGCTGGGGGGAGCGGGGAAAGTCACCAATATCACCAGAACAGGCTGTTTAACCATCCAAATGATTTCTAGACAGTTTTATTTAGTTAAAAAAGTTACCAAGTTCTGCTTTAATGTGAGTAGTATTGTGTTTTAAAAACATGAGACTGAATAACACAGATGAACAAGTGTAAGATGAAGCGTCTGTAGTCTTGTGTTTTAAAAGCATGAGGCCGTATAACACAGATAAAGGACTGTGAGCGTGTGGTGTTTGTGTTCCCGCAGCCGATACGCCGATCGAGGAGTTCGTCCCCACACCGGCGTTCCCGGCGCTGCAGTACCTGGAGTCTGTGGATGAGGGCGGTGTGTCCTGGCTGATGGGGCTTCGCAACGGGGACTTCCTGCTCGAGGTCAGAGCCAATCAGAACACTCTTCCCTCAGAGCCAAACAGAACACTCTTCCCTCAGAACCAATCAGAACACACTTCCCTCAGAGCCAATCAGAACACACTTCCCTCAGAGCCAATCAGAACACTCTTCCCTCAGAGCCAATCAGAACACTCTTCCCTCAGAGCCAATCAGAACACTCTTCCCTCAGAGCCAATCAGAACACTCTTCCCTCAGAGCCAAACAGAACACTCTTCCCTCAGAGCCAATCAGAACGCACTTCCTTCAGAGCCAATCAGAACACACTTCCCTCAGAGCCAATCAGAACACTCTTCCCTCAGAGCCAATCAGAACACTCTTCCCTCAGAGCCAATCAGAACACTCTTCCCTCAGAGCCAAACAGAACACTCTTCCCTCAGAGCCAATCAGAACACACTTCCATCAGAGCCAATCAAAACACTCTTCCCTCGGAGCCAATCAGAACACTCTTCCCTCAGAGCCAAACAGAACACACTTCCCTCAGAGCCAATCAGAACACTCTTCCCTCAGAGCCAATCAGAACACACTTCCCTCAGAGCCAATCAGAACACTCTTCCCTCAGAGCCAATCAGAACACTCTTCCCTCAGAGCCAATCAGAACACACTTCCCTCAGAGCCAATCAGAACACTCTTCCCTCAGAGACAATCAGAACACTCTTCCCTCAGAGCCAATCAGAATACTCTTCCCTCAGAGCCAATCAGAACACTCTTCCCTCAGAGCCAATCAGAACACTCTTCCCTCAGAGCCAAACAGAACACTCTTCCCTCAGAGCCAATCAGAACACTCTTCCTTCAGAGCCAATCAGAACACTCTTCCCTCAGAGCCAATCAGAACACACTTCCCTCAGAGCCAATCAGAACACACTTCCCGTTACACTTCAGCCAATCAGAACACACTTCCCTCACAGCCAAACAGAACACACTTCCCTCAGAGCCAATCAGAATACTCTTCCCTCAGAGCCAATCAGAACACACTTCCCTCAGAGCCAATCAGAACCCTCAGAGCCAAACAGAACACTCTTCCCTCAGAGCCAATCAGAACACACTTCCCTCAGAGCCAATCAGAACACTCTTCCCTCAGAGCCAATCAGAACACTCTTCCCTCAGAGCCAATCAGAATACTCTTCCCTCAGAGCCAATCAGAACACTCTTCCCTCAGAGCCAATCAGAGCACACTTCCCTCAGAGCCAATCAGCACAAACTTCCCTCAGAGCCAATCAGAACACTCTTCCCTCAGAGCCAAACAGAACACGCTTCCCGTTACAGTTCAGCCAATCAGAACACGCTTCCCTCAGAGCCAAACAGAACACGCCTCCCGTTACACTTTAGCCAATCAGAACACTCTTCCCTCAGAGCCAAACAGAACACGCTTCCCGTTACACTTCAGCCAATCAGAACACGCTTCCCGTTACACTTCAGCCAATCAGAACACTCTTCCTTCAGAGCCAATCAGAACACTCTTCCCTCAGAGCCAATCAGAACACTCTTCCCTCAGAGCCAATCAGAACACACTTCCCTCAGAGCCAATCAGAACACTCTTCCCTCAGAGCCAATCAGAACACTCTTCCCTCAGAGCCAAACAGAACACGCTTCCCGTTACACTTCAGCCAATCAGAACACTCTTCCCTCAGAGCCAATCAGAACACACTTCCCTCAGAGACAATCAGAACACTCTTCCTTCAGAGCCAATCAGAACACTCTTCCCTCAGAGCCAATCAGAACACGCTTCCCTCAGAGCCAATCAGAACACTCTTCCCTCAGAGCCAATCAGAACACTCTTCCCTCAGAGCCGAACAGAACACTCATCCCTCAGAGCCAATCAGAACACTCTTCCTTCAGAGCCAATCAGAACACTCTTCCCTCAGAGCCAATCAGAACACTCTTCCCTCAGAGCCAATCAGAACACGCTTCCCGTTACACTTCAGCCAATCAGAACACTCTTCCCTCAGAGCCATTCAGAACACACTTCCCTCAGAGCCAATCAGAACACTCTTCCCTCAGAGCCAAACAGAACCCGCTCCCGTTACACTTCAGCCAATCAGAACACTCTTCCCTCAGAGCCAGTCAGAACACACTTCCCTCAGAGACAATCAGAACACTCTTCCTTCAGAGCCAATCAGAACTCTCTTCCCTCAGAGCCAATCAGAACACTCTTCCCTCAGAGCCAAACAGAACACGCTTCCCGTTACACTTCAGCCAATCAGAACACTCTTCCCTCAGAGCCAGTCAGAACACACTTCCCTCAGAGCCAATCAGAACACTCTTCCTTCAGAGCCAATCAGAACACTCTTCCCTCAGAGCCAATCAGAACACTCTTCCCTCAGAGCCAAACAGAACACGCTTCCCGTTACACTTCAGCCAATCAGAACACTCTTCCCTCAGAGCCAATCAGAACACATTTCACATTTCACATTTATTTATATAGCACATTTAAAAACAACACACGTTGGCCAAAGTGCTTTACATACAGCCCACTACATATAGTCTAAGATTATAAAACAAAATATAAAAACAATCTCTTACAAATTAATTACAATCAAATGCAAGAGATTGAGCAGAGCAGAATCTGCTCAATCTCTTCAGAACACTCTTCCCTCAGAGCCAAACAACACACGCTTCCCGTTATACTTCAGCCAATCAGAACAGGCCAACTCTGTGTTAATCATTCGTTTGCTGATGTGGAGAAAGAGAGAGTTCAGATTCAGATTATTTTATTTAATGCCATGTCAGCATTCAAAGTTATTTTCATGGCAATCAAATTACATTACATTAAATTACAAAAAAATACAAGTATCATATAAATACAATAAAAACAAAACAACAAAAACAGCAAGTCATATTATACAAGATTTTTTAACCCTCTGAGGTCGGCAAACGCGCCGGCGCGTTTTGCTGGATTTTCTTCACATTGTAGCACTATAAACTTACATTTCTCCGTCATTTATGGTCATACAGAAAAAAGAAATATAAAAAAGAATCTGTGATATTTCTACTTTTGTATGTGTCCACTTACAATCAAATCAAAACATTGTGCTTTTGTAAAATAAAGAAAATAAACAGGGTGTGCTTTCTGCCTCTCCGTCTCGGTTAACTTTTTTTTCTTGAGCACGTCTATAAACTGAAACAAAACTCAGCGAATACTTGTCACACATTTATGAGCCATATACCTTTATAAACATTTAAGTGTGTACTTTTAAATGATCGGATTCAAACTGAAAACAAATATTCTCTGTTTAAGTAATTTGTATAAAACCAACAAGATGTCCAGCTTCTCAAACGCTTCCTAATTATTTTTTATTTGAACACGCCCACGCGCGCAAAAGATATTCACATGCAAATCTCCACATGGAACGCGAACGCGCTCGTTACCTCAACAACAAAGCAGCAAAACACTTCACAAGTCTCTGCTTTTCGTCGAGTTTGAAAGACGTGCCTGAGCTTACATTGGATTTAGGCTACCTCAGAACATTTACATTTTTTTACATTTATTCATTTAGCTGACGCTTTTATCCAAAGCGACTTACAATTGCTATATATGTCAGAGGTCGCACGCCTCTGGAGCAACTAGGGGTTAAGTGTCTTGCTCAGGGACACATTGGTGTCTCACAGTGGATTCGAACCCGGGTCTCTCACACCAAAGGCATGTGTTTTATCCATTGCGCCACACCACCCCACAAAGAAGAAGAACACGATTTGAAGACAAGAAAGATGTAAGGTAAGAAATTCTTACATATTAGTTTGTTATTGGTGCATAAATTTCACATTGCAGTTGAACTGTTGCTAGATATATGGTGAATATTATAATATTTAGACCCGTGTTTACTGTTACTGTGTTTGTGGATATCTGCTCAAACGTAGATATGTATATGGTAACCATAATGTTTTATATTTGAGCGCGATCGTGTTTGAATGTATCATATTTGATACATTCGAAAAGCAAAACGCACCAAACGGCTTCATGTTTTTACTATTATCTCATTTCATATCATTATAACGAATGGAAACATTTGAAGTAACATGATAATCAATATATTTTTCTCTAGCTTAGTTGTTACTGAAATTTTTTGGAAGATTTATAGGCTGCTATGGTTATTGTTATTATTATTTTATGCAGCACTGCGCATAGCCTATGCCTACAGGCACAACAAACCTGCTAAGGCACCACAAACCTGGTGTTCATTATATTATATATTGTTGGAAACATTTGTGTGTGTGTATGTTTGTGTGTGTGTGTGTGTGTGTGTGTGTGTGTGTGTGTGTGTGTGTGTGTGTGTGTGTGTGTGTGTGTATATTCTGTGAATTTTAAAAAGCAATTTTAACCAGAAAAATCTAAAATGTATTCCCAAAATCATGCAGGCCTTTCTCTTGATATCAGTATGTTCACTTTTTTTTTTTTTCAGGGCCCAGATGCCACTCCTGCTGACTTCAACATTCACATGAGTCTCTGTACATGAACCTGGTAAAGTGAAAATCAAACACCTTGGAAATGAAAGGTATGTACAATGTTTTTAGGAATGGCACAAAGGTCTCTGTCTTTGGATCATTGGTTTCAGTGAGTGCTTTTTGTCATTTGTTGTGTATCTTTGGATTATGTTGTGATGTAAATAAATCAAACAATCTAAAAGCCATTCATATTTAAATCTCCTCATTCTTTGTGCAAGGTTGCTCAGAATGGCAGGGCCTGATAGCTCCTAATAGGGCCGTTAGGGGAGGGTCTTTGTCTTTCTCAGTTGTGAAAAGCTTACATATTAATGAGCTCCCGCATAAAGCTTTGTCACACAAAACACGTCGTAAAAATTTTAAATCAATATATTGTCTTATCTGAATGAGCAGTCAGGGTGATTTTCACATAGTTTTAGAGCAAATATTCTAGGCTACGTCATACAATTTTCAAAAGTCTTGTGAAGAAATAATCAGTATGGGTTTCATGACCTTATTTCAGTGAGAATTTTTTTTTGTATTTTCACAAACCATGCATAAATGTCATTATCTCAAAACTACAAACGTTTACACACATGCTGCTGTTATATTATTGTAGCAGAGTTTGTGTTGAATACAGTGTAATTAGACTTTAGCCATGAAAATGTCACAAATAACAGAAATAAGCACAAATTTCAGAGCATGTCAGGACACCGCCAGGGCCCAGAAAACAGATCAGACCCCAGAGGGTTAAATTAACATATGATAAACCTTTTCGAAAGAAAGAGTTGACAATATTTAAAGAAAATATTGTATTCACTTAAAGGTGCATTGTGTAATATTTAGAAGGATCTGTTGACAGAAATGCAATATCATATACATAACGATGTTTTCAGTGGTGTATAAAGACCTTACATAATGAAGCGTTGTGTGTTTATTACTTTAGAATGAGGCATTTCTCTCCACACACAGCGCGGGTCCGCTTACATCGGCATGTTTCTACGGTGGCCCTGAACGGACAAACGCGTTTCATCACTATGTTGTTCTTCGTGCAAAGAAGCGAGCTAAAGCTAGCGAATAAAACACTGACACAATGATGAACAAGTGACAATAATATTCGCAATAACATTTCATTTTACTGAATAATTAAATTAACCTAATTTCTTAATTTGTCTTTTTAAAGAAACCTCATTGCTGAACTGGCTACTCTCTGCTGTCTCAGACGACGACATCACTTCCTGTCGGCCACTGTAACTTCTGTTGGGTGCAGTTCACAACCTCACCACTAGATGCCGCTAAAAATTACACACTGCACCTTTAATTGTTAATAATAATATTATAACAATTTATATTAAGCTTTTAATTTAATACAAATACTATAAAATAAGATTTAAGACTAATATATAAATCTAATAAAATGTTGTCTTTTTAGCTCGATGTGAACCTGTATAAATTAAATTATAAATTAAATCATTGATTGATTCACTTGCATTGATATTTTTTATTCTGTATTTCAGTTATATCTCCACAATTCTGCTATTCTTTCTCTGGTCATCAGGACCTTGTTAGTTCTCTGTGTTCTCTAGTATCCTGACACAGGGTTCAGAGAGAGAGCAGGACAAACCGATCCAACTCAATCACAAATCACTTCAGACCGTGTGGCTGATTCACTGAAAACAACCAACTCAAAAGAATTATTCATTTGCATCACTGGCTTTGATTTTAAATACGGGGCAGATATTCTCCATCACTAGTTAAATCTCTTCCCTTGTATGCTGAATTAATCTGCATGATGTAATCACTGTTCCCCAGTAACACTCTGACCTGTGTGTGTGTGTGTGTGTGTGTGTGTGTGTGTGTGTGTGTGTGTGTGTGTGTGTGTGTGTGTGTGTGTGTGTGTGTGTGTGTGTGTGTGTGTGTGTGTGTGTGTGTGTGTGTGTGTGTGTGTGTGTGTGTGTGTGTGTGTGTGTGTGTGTGTGTGTGTGTGTGACAGGTCAATCATCAGAATGTGGTGAAGATGGGGCACCGGCAGGTCGTAAACATGATTAAACACGGAGGAAACCGACTCGTTATTAAAGTGGTGAGAGTCAGCAGGAATCTGGAGCAAGACGACAAAACCCGGAAAAAAGGTACGACAATCCCTCGAGGAATCGCACAACACTGCTAGTGCTCGACCGATACATATACATATACATATACACAGCGAACAATATTATGTTCTAAGAACGATTTTCTAATTTACTTTAACTTTATTTCTGAAGGTTCAGTTCTTTAAACATGTTTTTTCTTGGTTATGTGACCGTTAAGAGAATGTTACATTGTATCATTCTTCAAACATTATGGGAACGTTACTTTTGAACGAGTAGTAACATTTAAAAAACACTAGATGAACATCCAACTGAAACATTTCAGACAAAAATGCTCCATTAATACTGTTTTTGCTCTAACATTTTGAGAGCATTATTAAGGACCAGATAACTTTAAATAAACGTTCTATTAATGTTACTGGAAGAACTTTTGTTAATAACTTTGACAGAACGTTCTGAGGTTTCCTGGTAGGTTTAGTTTTCCCACCGATATTTGGCTTCTTTAATCATTGCTAACGGCTGATATGTAGGGGATTCTCTTTTTTTTTGTGTCGCAGCTCATGATGTATATCAAGGCTCATTTCTCCCTACACAAGTCTTTTTTAGTTTTGTCTAATTATAAAAAATCTAACATTTTGATACTCTATCATATACTGTCTGCATTCAGCAAATACGCAGTTATGTCATGTAAATACATGAAGATTTAATTCCAGCTTTGGCGAATGCATAGCCTGGATGCCAGCCGAACTAAGCCCCGCCCACAACATTTGAGGTCGGGAAGTTCGGTCTGGACTTGATCCGTTGTGGAGCAACTATGCTCGAACCAGAGCTGTTCGGACCAATCAAATGGTCAGGGCGGGCTTTATACGATGATGGACAGATGATCAACAGTAACGTAATCATCCACATCACCAAAGAGCGCTTGGGTTGAATTCGTTTACAACAAAGATGGCTGCCGCTGGAGAACTGAGATGTGTAGATTCCGCCATCGCGTCTGTTATAGAAGATATTGACAGCGCATTCATTTTAAAAGAGGAACAGAGAACCGCGATCAAGGCATTTGTCGATCGGAAAGATGAATGAAGAACATGCGTCACTTACTCCGTTGCTCTGATTGGTTGTAGGTCTATCCAATTGAGTGCAGAGGCATTTTCTTTCCTGGTTCGGTTGAAACACGCCCCTTATAATGTCAAACTCACATTCTGACTAGAATCTGAGTATGACGACGTCAGGCTAGCGAATCCAGCTAATGGATTACGTTCATCTCATGACTCATGATAAATCCGTGTTAAGGAGTGTTTCCTGGAGTGTGTCCTGGAGTGTTTCCTGGAGTGTTTCCTGGAGTGTGTCCTGGAGTGTGTCCTGGTGTGTGTCCTGGTGTGTGTCCTGGTGTGTGTTCAGGAGTGTGTTCAGGAGTGTGTTCTGGTGTGTGTTCTGGAGTGTGTTCAGGAGTGTGTTCAGGAGTTTGTTAAGGAGTGTGTTCAGGAGTGTGTTCAGGAGTGTGTTCATGAGTGTGTTCAGGAGTGTGTTCAAGAGTGTGTTCAGGAGTGTGTCCAGGAGTGTGTCCAGGAGTGTGTTCAGGAGTGTGTTCTGGTGTGTGTTCAGGAGTGTGTTCAGGAGTGTGTTCAGGAGTGTGTCCAGGAGTGTGTTCAGGAGTGTGTCCAGGAGTGTGTTCTAGAGTGTGTTCAGGAGTGTGTTCAGGAATGTGTTCTGGAGTGTGTCCTGGAGTGTGTTCAGGAGTGTGTCCTGGTGTGTGTTCAGGAGTGTGTCCTGGTGTGTGTTCAGGAGTGTGTTCAGGAGTGTGTCCTGGAGTGTGTCCTGGTGTGTGTTCAGGAGTGTGTCCTGGAGTGTGTCCTGGTGTGTGTTCTGGTTTGTGTGTTCAGGAGTGTGTTCCGGAGTGTGTTCAGGAGTGTGTCCAGGAGTGTGTTCAGGAGTGTGTTCTGGTGTGTGTTCAGGATTGTGTTCAGGAGTGTGTTCAGGAGTGTGTCCAGGAGTGTGTTCTGGTGTGTGTTCTGGTGTGTGTTCAGGAGTGTGTTCAGGAGTGTGTTCTGGTGTATGTTCAGGAATGTGTTCTGGAGTGTGTCCTGGAGTGTGTTCAGAAGTGTGTCCTGGAGTGTGTCCTGGTGTGTGTTCAAGAGTTTGTTCAGGAGTGTGTTCTGGTGTGTGTTCAGGAGTGTGTTCAGGAGTGTGTCCTGGAGTGTGTTCAGGAGTGTGTTCAGGGGTGTGTTCAGGAGTGTGTCCAGGAGTGTGTTCAGGAGTGTGTTCAGGAGTGTGTTCTGGTGTGTGTTCTGGTGTGTGTACAGGAGTGTGTTCAGGAGTGTGTTCAGGAGTGTGTCCAGGAGTGTGTTCAGGAGTGTGTCCTGATGTGTGTCCAGGAGTGTGTTCAGGAGTGTGTTCTGGTGTGTGTTCAGGAGTGTGTCCTGGTGTGTGTTCAGGAGTGTGTTCTGAAGTGTGTTCAGGAATGTGTTTAGGAGTGTGTCCAGGAGTGTGTTCTAGAGTGTGTTATGGTGTGTGTTCAGGAGTGTGTTCTGGTGTGTGTTCAGGAGTGTGTTAAGGAGTGTGTTCAGGAGTGTGTTCAGGAGTGTGTTCTAGAGTGTGTTCTAGAGTGTGTCCTGGTGTGTGTTCAGGAGTGTGTTCTGGTGTGTGTTCTAGAGTGTGTTCAGGAGTGTGTTCTAGAGTGTGTTCAGGAGTGTGTTCAAGAATGTGTTCTGGAGTGTGTTCTGGAGTGTGTTCAGGAGGGTGTTCAGGAGTGTGTTCTAGAGTCTTTTCTAGAGTGTGTTCAGGAGTGTGTTCTGGTGTGTGTTCAGGAGTGTGTTCTGGACTGTGTTCTGGAGTGTGTTCTAGAGTCTGTTCAGGAGTGTGTCCTGGAGTGTGTTCTGGTGTGTGTTCAGGAGTGTGTTCTAGAGTGTGTTCTAGATTGTGTCCTGGTGTGTGTTCAGGAGTGTGTTCTGGTGTGTGTTCTAGAGTGTGTTCAGGGGTGTGTTCTAGAGTGTGTTCAGGAGTGTGTTCAAGAGTGTGTTCTGGAGTGTGTTCAGGAGGGTGTTCAGGAGGGTGTTCTAGAGTCTTTTCTAGAGTGTGTTCAGGAGTGTGTTTTGGTGTGTATTCAGGAGTGTGTTCTGGACTGTGTTCTGGAGTGTGTTCTAGAGTCTGTTCAGGAGTGTGTCCTGGAGTGTGTTCTGGTGTGTGTTCTAGAGTGTGTTCTGGACTGTGTTCAGGAGTGTGTTCTGGTGTGTGTTCTGGTGTGTGTTCTAGAGTGTGTTCAGGAGTGTGTTCTAGAGTGTGTTCTAGAGTGTGTTCAGGAGTGTGTTCAGGAGTGTGTTCAGGAGTGTGTTCTGGTGTGTGTTCTGGTGTGTGTTCTAGAGTGTGTTCAGGAGTGTGTTCTAGAGTGTGTTCTAGAGTGTGTTCAGGAGTGTGTTCAGGAGTGTGTTCAAGAGTGTGTTCTGGAGTGTGTTCAGGAGTGTGTTCTGGAGTGTGTTCTAGAGTCTGTTCTAGAGTGTGTTCAGGAGTGTGTTCTGGTGTGTGTTCAGGAGTGTGTTCTGGACTGTATTCTGGAGTGTGTTCTAGAGTCTGTTCTAGAGTGTGTTCAGGAGTGTGTTCTGGTGTGTGTTCAGGAGTGTGTTCTGGAGTGTGTTCTGGACTGTGTTCTGGTGTGTGTTCAGGAGTGTGTTCTGGACTGTGTTCAAGAGTGTGTTCTGGACTGTGTTCTGGAGTGTGTTCTGGTGTGTGTTCTAGAGTGTGTTCTAGAGTGTGTTCAGGAGTGTGTTCAGGAGTGTGTTTAGGAGTGTGTTCTGGACTGTGTTCTGGAGTGTGTTCTGGTGTGTGTTCTAGAGTGTGTTCTAGAGTGTGTTCAGGAGTCTGTTCTAGAGTGTGTTCAGGAGTGTGTTCTGGACTGTGTTCTGGAGTGTGTTCTGGAGTGTGTTCTGGACTGTGTTCTGGTGTGTGTTCAGGAGTGTGTTCTGGACTGTGTTCAAGAGTGTGTTCTGGACTGTGTTCTGGAGTGTGTTCTGGTGTGTGTTCTAGAGTGTGTTCTAGAGTGTGTTCAGGAGTGTGTTCAGGAGTGTGTTTAGGAGTGTGTTCTGGTGTGTGTTCAGGTGTGTGTTCTGGTGTGTGTTCTAGAGTGTGTTCAGGAGTGTGTTCTAGAGTGTGTTCAGGAGTGTGTTCTAGAGTGTGTTCTAGAGTGTGTTCAGGAGTGTGTTCAGGAGTGTGTTCAAGAGTGTGTTCTGGAGTGTGTTCAGGAGTGTGTTCTGGAGTGTGTTCTAGAGTGTGTTCAGGAGTGTGTTCTGGTGTGTGTTCAGGAGTGTGTTCTAGAGTCTGTTCTAGAGTGTTCAGGAGTGTGTTCTGGTGTGGGTTCAGGAGTGTGTTCAGGAGTGTGTTCTGGACTGTGTTCTGGACTGTGTTCTGGAGTGTGTTCTGGACTGTGTTCTGGTGTGTGTTCAGGAGTGTCAAGTCAAGTCATCTTCATTTATATAGCGCTTTTAACAATGTAGATTGTCTCAAAGCAGCTTTACAGAGATAAGCGTATAATTTAAGGTAACAGAGATTGTTTCGGCTTTACAGCAAAGTTATTTCCATCTAAAGTTAGTTTTAATTGATTTGGTTCAGTCGCAATGATCATTTGTTATTAAATTAGGGGCCGCTAAGACGACACCATTCTCTCTACACAGACTTTAAACGCGAACCTGTGAGAAACGCTGATGGCGTTCACATGCGCATTTAGAATGGGTTCTATAGTTATGTGCGTTAGAATATACGCAGGTTTGGAATTCCCTACAAGCCAAGCCTAAACAAAATACTTGTCTTTCCTTATAAATTTTGATAAGGAATTTTATTTTATTTGTTGCTTTGAGGTAGGACCGCAAGACGAATTTTCCCGACAACACCTTATCTGTAGAGTGGTAGTGGGATCCTCCATAGGGAGAGACTAGTTGGCACTTCAGCACTGCGTTGTCATCGGTCCAGGTGAAGGTCCTTCGTCAGATCTGGATACGGCCTGGATCCGGCAGGCTGCAGGAAAAACCTTGGGATAAACACAGACACTAAAATTAGCGTAGATGCCATTCTTCTCATGATGTAACGAGTACATCAGGATTTTTGGGAAGTGTTCCCGGTTCCGGCTGACCTAATCTATGCAGCATAACATTAAATTATAGAAGTCTATAATGTATTATGTGAAAGCTAGGTCAAAGAGATGTGTCTTTAATCTGGCTTTGAACTGACAGAGTGTGTCTGCTTCCCGGACAATGGTAGGAAGACTGTTCCAGAGTTTTGGTGCTAAATAGGAAAAGGATCTACCGCCAGCAGTGGATTTTGATATTCTAGGTATAATCAACTGGCCGGAATTTTGAGATCGTAATAGACGTGACGGACTATAATGCGTTAAGAGCTCGCTCAAGTACTGCAGAGCTAAACCATTCAGTGCTTTGTAAGTAATCAGCAATATTTTAAAATTTATGCGATGTTTAATAGGGAGCCAGTGCAGTTTTGACAGAACTGGGCTAATATGGTCATACTTCCTGGTTCTGGTAAGAACTCGAGCTGCTGCGTTTTGGACCAGCTGTAGTTTGTTTATTAAGCGTGCAGGGCAACCACCCAGTAGAGCATTACAATAATCTAGCCTTGAGGTCATGAACGCATGAACTAATTGTTCCGCATTTGTCAATGAGAGCATATGACGTAATTTAGATATATTTTTAAGATGGAAAAATGCAGTTTTACAGATACTAGACACGTGACTTTCAAATGAAAGATTGGTATCAAAGAGCACACCCAGGTTCCTAACCGACGACGAAGACTTAACAGAGCAGCCATCAAGTGTTAGACAGTATTCTAGGTTATTACGTGAGGAAGTTTTTTGTCCAATAATTAGAAACTCTGTTTTTTCAGAATTTAGAAGTAGGAAATTACAAGTCATCCAATTTTTTATATCCGCTATGCATTCCGTTAATTTTGTGAATTGATAAGTTTCGTTAGGTTTTGAAGAAATATAGAGCTGAGTATCGTCAGCATAACAGTGAAAGCTAATTCCATGTTTCCTAATGATATCTCCTAAGGGTAGCATGTACAGAGTGAACATGCAGGAGTGTGTTCTGGACTGTGTTCAGGAGTGTGTTCTGGACTGTGTTCTGGAGTGTGTTCTGGACTGTGTTCAGGAATGTGTTCAGGAGTGTGTTCAGGAGCTTGTCCTGGAGTGTGTGTTCAGGAGTGTGTGTTCAGGAGTGTGTTCTGTAGACTCTGCAGGCTTGAATGGACTTGAACACAGTTTTTCTTCTCAATCAGTGCATTATTTACTATTTACATTTAATTATTTATCCAAAACGACTAATGAGGAGAGCAATAGAAGCAATTAAACTAACAATAGGACAACAATATGCAAGTGCTGTGACGAATCCCAGTTTAGTCTAACAGTATACGTATTTTTTAAATAAAATAAAAATAATGATAACTACAGACAATGGAAAATGTTCTAATATGAGTGCTTTAATCAGGCCTATGAAATCTGAATGTTTGTTCATTTTAAAAAATCTAAAGTTATGTAATGCTATTATACTGTAAATATTGTTATATGATACAGATAGAGAAAGATACAGAAAGCAAGTAAGGAGTCACGTACGTGTGTGTGTGTGTGTGTGTGTGTGTGTGTGTGTGTGTGTGTGTGTGTGTGTGTGTGTTGTAGCACCTCCTCCACCCAAAAGAGCTCCAACAACTGCACTCTCAATGAGATCCAAGTCCATGACATCTGAACTAGAGGAACTAGGTAAGTTCAGTCTTACATGCCTTACTTTAAAACATTCAATTCAATTTACATTTATTTGTATAGTGCTTTTGACAATACATATAGTTTCAAAGCAGCTTTACAGAAAATGCATGTCTACATTACATTTACATTTATTCATTTAGCAGACGCTTTTATCCAAAGCGACTTACAAATAATAACAATAGAAACAGTGAAACTAACAGTAGGACAACAATATGCAAGTGCTGACTCTTCTCAGTTTAATCTAACGCAGTACATGTTAATTTTGATTTTATTTTTTATAGAATAGAATAGAATAGAATAGAATAGAATAGAATAGAATAGAATAGAATAGAATAGAATAGAATAGAAAGTGTTAGCATTACTGGATCAAGTGCTGTCGAAAAAGAAGCGTCTTCAGCCGTTTCTTGAAAGTGGCTATGGACTCAGCCGATCTGGTTGAGTTAGGCAGATCATTCCTCCAGCAGGGAACAGTCATGGTAAAGGTCCGAGAAAGAGATTTTGTGCCTCTTTGAGATGGCACCACAAGACGTTGTTCGCTTGCAAAGAGCAAGTTTCTGGATGGCACATAAGTCTGAAGTAATGAGTTTAGGTAAAAGGGAGCAGAACCAGTGGTTGTTCTGTAGGCAAACGTCAGTGACTTGAATTTGATGTGAGCGGCAACTGGCAGCCAGTGCAATTTAGTGAGGAGAGGAGTGATGTATGCTTTCTTCGACTCGTTAAAGACCACTCTAGCTGTGGCGTTCTGGATCAGTTGCAGAGGTTTGACCGTGCAAGCTAGAAGACCAGCCAGGAGAGCATTACAATAGTCCAGTCTGGATAGAACTAGCGCTTGGACAAGGAGTTGTGTAGCTCTGATAGGAAAGGCCTGATCCTCCTAATGTTGTACGAGGCAAATCTACATGACCGGGCAGTTCTAGCAATGTGGTCTGTTAAGTTCATTTAATCATCAATCACAATGCCAAGGTTCCTGGCTAACCTTGATGGAGTTATGGATGACGAGCCTAGCTGAATGCTGAAGTTGTGATGAAGTGTTGGGTTGGCCCGGACCACAAGTAGCTCTGTCACAAGGTTTAGTTGAAGGTGGTGGTCCTTCATCCAGCCAGAAATGTCTGTCAGGCTGAGATACGATCAGCTACCATTGGATCGTCAGGCTGGAGTGAGAGGTAGAGTTGTGTGTCATCAGCGTAGCAGTGATAGGAAAAGCCATGTTTCTGAATCACAGATCCTAGTGATGTCATGTAGATGGAGAAGAGAAGCGGTCCCAGCACTGAGCCCTGAGGCACTCCAGTAGCTAGATGTTGGGTCTTAGACACCACACGCCCCCACGATACCCTAAGATTACAATTAAGAGTGATCTGTTATCAGATATAGACCAATCTATCTATAGTGTTTGGGAGAATTGTTCTACCTGGCCGATAATGCTTGTGCACGTTACAAGGTAGTGATCAGTGAAATCATCACTCTACGGTAGAATATCTATATCAGTTGGATTGGTTCCAAGCGATATAATTAAATCTAGTGTATGATTAAAATGATAACGTTTTGCTTAACCCCAAAGGAGTTTAGTAAATCTGTAAATGCAGCCCCTAACGCATCATTTGAATTATCTATGTGAATGTTAAAATCTCCACCAATAAATGCTTAGCTGAGCTTAGCTTAAAACTGAAATAATCATTTGGTTTAAGTCAGGTTTCAGTCAGGCAGAGTACATTAAAACTATTATATGTTATCATTTCATTAATAATAACTGCAGCAGGTGCGAGAGATCCAATGTTTAGGAGACCTTTGTTTTTGTTCACTAATTTTTTGATTTTCTAGATCCCATGGATTTATTGCTTGACCTCACTAATCGGGAAATAGACACAGTTTCTATATAATGTACTATTCTTGCACTTCTTTCAATTAAGTGGGTTGAACAAAGACTGTGATTTGAGGTTTGACTTACTAGTCATATGGTGTGTAAAACATCACTGCTATTTGACTAAGTTCTCTCTTTTGAGTAAAGCAACACTATTACTGTTGCTCATATTAGGGTTAGTGATGTAATCTACCCCAAAGGCAGGTTTATACTTTGGACCATTTGACCATTTTCTTTGTCTTTGTCCATTTCTTGATTCCCAAACCTAATTTTGATACGAGAGCACAGGAGACGAGGGAGTCATATCTCCTTCTGCTTCTCAATGTTGGGTTGTTTTGTAAGAAGGCGTCACATTCTCGGATCGTGGTGACAGTGACTCCAGGAATATTGCCGTTTGAGTTTCATCACCGATTAGATCTGAATGATCTGTGGGTACTAGAACTAGAATTTTTTGATACAAGCAATGGTTCTCAACCCAACATGATCTCCTGCCACTGCACAGATGCTTAAAATCATTTAAAAAATACAAAACAAGCTCATAACATCAAGATTGAAGCTGTAATTTGTTCCCTTAAGGACCTTCCTAGAAAGGTTTAATCTGTCTGTTTTAGTCAAATGTGGAAGACATTTATGGTGGTTAACATTTTTATTTCCCTAGTCATAATATTACATTGGTGCCAATGTCTCTGACAGTGTTCCTTGTTTGTGGTTTGCTTAAATGCACGCACTGAGCGCGCTCCATACTCCAGACCAGGATCCCCTTGGTCAACTGTTGCAGAGAGCGGATGCCTGCGTTAGAGATCGAATGCTATTTTTATTTCTCCTGTCCCTCAGACATTATTGCCTTTTGCAGATAAAGTGGAAGAGACTGTGCATCTGCAGAAACCAGCGAATGGAAAAACTTCGGCAGTCGCAACGATCAAGCCCCGCCCCTCCAGCCGCGTTTCGGCCACATGCACGGATATTAATGTGAGTTGCACCTGTTGTCTTTGTAGCCTGAAATTACACATTTTCCCAGCTAAAATAAATTGTTCTAAGAACAATTTGCTAACATTCCCATCAAATTATGAAAATATTATTTTTGAATAATCCCTGATCAATCCAGTCTCGTCTCGTTAAAAAAAAAAAAAAAAAGCTTTAAAAGCGTTACTTGGTTATGTGAACTTGAATGAAACATTTCATTTTATCATTCTGCAAACATTATGGGAGTGTTTCTTTTGAATGTTCTCTGAAAGTTCTGTAACATTTAAAAAATGTTAGATGCAAAAACAATGTTTTTAGGTAACATTTTGAGAACATTATTAAAGACCAGATAACTGAACAAACATTCTATCATTGTTCCTAGAAGAGTGTTTGTTCATAACTTTGCCAGAATGTTAGTGAAACTTCTGAGAATGTTCCCCGTTAGCTGGGTTAGATTATAATTGTGATTGATAATTGAAACTATCTGAAACTGTCTGTATGTGTGTGCACATTGAGCTCTAATCAATCAATCTGATTTACAGCAATCCACATCTGAAAGGCCAGGAGTCGCTATAGTTCCTCCTAATGTTCCTGGGAGATCCCATGGAAGTTACGTTCGTGTGCCAAAAAGCTCCATGAAAAGACAAAAATCCATTGGTAAATAAAAAATCAATTTCTGCCTTTTCCTCTACCCATCACAGCTGCTTAATGAATGAAAAGGATTCTTATTAAAATCATATGTTAAAGTCGCTCATGAGACTCATTGACCAAACATAAACAATTAGATTTTTTTTTTTTATTCAAAGCACGTTAAAATTGTATTCATACAGAACTAATACATATTTGTATGTAAACGAATCTGCAAATGTTTTCACACAGATACCATAATTCATCAGTAAGTTTGTACTTATACCAACTGAATGTAAAAATTAACCTCATCAACTCCTGGTGGCCTTGGAAACATATTAATTGTTAAGCCAGAATGTTAATGTACCGGATAATTGATGACGGACTGTTGAATTATAGAAATCGGATGCATTTTTCACAGTGGTAATGCAAAGCGAACCACAGATGTGCATTTTGTTTCTATAACTCAGTGTCCACTGATGCAGTTACCAAATCTCAAGACATTTTTCAGGTTTTAGTCTCTAAAAGTTTCTTGTGTGTAGAACTACTTTCTCATTAGGGGTGTAACCGGATGAGATTTTCACAGAAAACTTTCACAAAAATACCTAGGTTAATGTTTTATGAAACATCTAATAAGCACACAGAGACATATTATAATTATAACCAGTTCTTCAATTGGTTACACTCTATTTCGCTGGTTCACTTTAGACATTCTACTATAAGTAATTTTGCAGCTACATGTCAATTAACTCTCATTAGAGTATTAGTAGACTGTTAGGGTTAGTGTTACCCTTCAATTTCATTTTGCATTTCTTCAGAACTCTTTCAAATGAGCTAAATTATATTTGGTCAAAAAATAGAATTTTTAAATTAAAATTATTTGAAAACCAATGACTCAAAAGAGTCGACTCAGACTTGATCTGCATGATTTGAGAAGGGTTTTATGAGGATATGTTTGTAACAAAAACAACAAGCAACTTGTTATTTGTTGGCTAAGCAACTTAAGCAACTTAACAAGGTGTCAGTCTAAACATGTTGCATGATCCTTTCTCCAGGAATCGCAGGAGAAGAAAAGAAGTTACTGATACCTCCACTGCTGAAGTTCACCAGAAGTGTCTCAATGCCTGACACATCTGAGGAAATTCCCCCACCTCCAGGCATCTCTCCTCCATCCCCACCTTACAACCCCAGTACTCCTATGAGATATGAGCCCAACCAGTCCATTTACACTCAGAGCTCAACAGGCAGATGCCACACTATAGAAAGAGACCAGGTAGTGTACCATCGGCAGAACTTTGAACAATACGACTATCAGACTTATCCAGCCAGCCAGCAAAACATGTGTACCCATAACAGGGCCCATGTGCCAGAGAACCCATACTCAGACACAGCTGGCAAACATTTGTACATCCCACCAAAACCAGCCCGCAGGAAGGGTATACTGATAAAGCAGCCAAATGTTGAGGATAGCCCTGATAAAACCTGTTCAATCCAGATACCAACCATTATTGTTAAAGAGCCTTCAACTAGCAGTAGTGGCAAAAGTAGCCGAGAAGGTAGCATGGAAATTGAGACTCCCACTTCTGAGCAACCAGGCCAGCTACGACCGGAGGACACCGGAGGGTTCATCGTGAGCAACCCTTTTGCAGCTGCTATTGCCGGGGCCGTACGTGACCGCGAGAAGCGTCTTGAAGCACGCAAGAACTCCCATGCCTTTCTGTCAATGGATCTCGGAGATGAGGATTCATCTATCCCTACCCCCCGTTTACGCCAGTCTATGTCCATAGATGAAGGCATGTTTGCTTATGATAAGAGTTTAGAAAAGCGTATGGCTCCACCGGCTCCTTTATTAGGGTTCCAACAAATTGGAAGTCGAGGCAACATGAATGAATTTACCTTCCCCGAACCAACAATTGAGCCCCTCACAACACGCACCGGGAACTGCCCCAACACAGGCAGTACCATTACTCTCAATGATGGAGATTTCCAACACCAGGCCAGAAATAGAGCTCTGAAGGAGCAAGTGCAACCCCCTCTTCCTCCACCTAAAGGAGAATCTCGCAAAGCAAACCTCAACCAGCCACTCTTCATAGACACCAAGCTACGGTCCAATATTGAAGCCAGCTTTGTTGCCACAGCTCAACCAAAAGATTGTGGAGGTTTGTTAAGGCACACAAGAGAGTCCAATCATGCCACAACAAAGGCGAAGGAACGTAATCCATCTGAGCAGTTGAAGAACAACTATAGCACATCACAACAACAGTCAGAGGGGCTCCTCATGGTCCACACACTAGATAAGACCAAGCCACATGTGAACATTCAGTCTGATGGATTCAAACAAGACGAGTCCCTGGTTATGGACAGTGCAACCATTGATTCCAATGACAAACTTATAGCCCCCAACTCCCAGCCATCTCATACAAGGACCTCTGCCACATCCGTGGAGGAGCCTGACAACTTCTCCTGTAGCATTCCTCTTCCCCCAATGACCTCAGTGGATATTGATGAGGAGTTCGACTTGCCTGAACCCTTGCCTCCGCCTCTGGAGTTTGCCAACAGCATTGATGTTCCTGAGGACCAGGTTGCAGAGATCCTCAAGCAGAAAAAGAGTCATGCAACAAGGGGACCCTTGCCTGTTTATCATTCTTATGCTTCTACAATGAACAGTGTGGACTCCAAGTGTCTTTCAGGGCTTGTGAATTGCATGGCTCCCCACACCTACCCTCCACCACCTCCAGAGAGTTTCGAACCTGTCATGGACTCAGGCATTAGGGAAGTTTTTAGTCGAAACAGTGGGGATCCTCACTTTGAGGCAAACAGCACAATTTCCACAATGTCCAGTATCTCTACTCTTTCATTTGAGGGACTTGAGGACTCATACATAGCCTATGTAGATGGGCAGACTCTGGTGGAGCGACCGCCGGTTCCACCGAAGCCAAAAATGAAGCCCATAATCAACAAAAGCAATGCACTTTACAGGAACTCTTTGATAGAGGAGAGCATAGAGTCGTTTGGACGGCCACCACCACCACCTCCACCTGTGGATGATGTAGCACAATCTGAGCCTCACAAAGTGCTCGATCAGCGGGGCTCTAAACAGTGGGGAGACGCCCATGAGCTCCCCAACCCCCTCTTACCCAATGCAGATCCTAAAGTCAAAGTGATCAGTGAACTCAGTTCTAAACTTCAACAGATCAACAAGGACAGATTTCCGAAACAGGGAGGACCTCCCGACCCACCTGCAGGATCCAGAAGCAATAGATCAAGGTGAGGAGCACAATAACAGCTTAGCCTGTCTCATGTGGCATTTATTTAAAAAGAAAGTAAAATTCCTGCTCAAAATAATATTCAAATGTAGGACTGTGTCTGGCCTAGAGGTATGTACAAGCTGTGTAAAGATTGTAGATTAGACACGCCGGGGGTAGATCAAGGACAACACAAATAAAAAAAAGATTAAATGTTATCCAAATATTGTTACAGCTGTGAAATAATCTTTTAATACGGGGGCATGGTTACAAGCTTTGCATATGTGAATCTCATGAAATTTGTGACGGATTAACAAGATAAAAGAGTCGAAGCAAAGCAGGTTCCCTACACCCGTTTCAGAAGATCTTGGAAGCACATGCTTAGACTGGAATTCCTGCCTAGACAAATGTCCTTGTATTTGTATCTAAAGGTGTCTCTACACTGGACTTCAAGCATTAGTTCACTTCAGAATAAAACATTCCTGATAATTTTATCACCGCCACGACATCCGAGATGTTCATGTCTTTCTTTCTTCAGTTGAAAAGAAACAATTACGAAATCACGTTGAAAGGTCACGTAGGCGGAAGTACCGACTTAGTGTTTACAAAGCGAACGTGCAAGCCACTTACAAAACAAATAAAAACAAATAAAAATAAAAGTAAAACAACGATGTTGGACGAGGAGAAAATGAGATGGAGTTTTTCGCCCTATCCTACTTTTTTTTTTTTTTTTTTTTATGGAATACGCGATTACGTAATGTGTGGCGCATTACAACTAGTGCAAGATGAGCATTTGTGGTTAAAAAGTATATAAATATTTTGGGTTTCTTTATAAAATGGCCGCTGGTTTGTCTAGATAAGTCTCTTATTTCTCGGCTGGGATCGTGTCGAGACTTTGAAGCTGCACTGAAACTCACATTTGGAAAAATCCTGGAATGTTTTTCTCAAAAACCTTAATTTCTTTTCGACTGAAGAAAGAAAGACATGAACATCTTGGATGACGTGGGGGAGAGTAAATTATCAGGAAATTTTAATTCTGAGGTGAACTACTCCTTTAACTGAGTGATCATTTGATTCCCTCTTACTGTTTTTTTTTTTAATCCCTTTGACTCACAGTGCGCTGGTCTCCCAGACAGCATCATAGTTTCGGTTCAGATCCCTGGATTCCACACGTACCAGATGTGGGCCGGATCTGGGCCGACAGTATGTTGCTGTCTGGGCTCCCTTGAGCCACATTTATTGACAGAATAGTGAGTGTTGTTGTTGTCAACACAAATGTTCTTTTCCTTAATGCGCCTGAAAGAGTCCCTCAACCAGTTCAGCACCTGACTTCTCTTTCTGCATGTGTGTGTGTGTGTTCTCAGAGAGTGGATGACCCAAGCCTCAGGGACCAAACACAGCAACACAGTGACTTCTTGTGCTTCTTCAACAACACACTTGCCTCCTCAGGCTTCCAGTCCTCCTGAATCGGGTCGCAGCTCTTCTCTGCCAGTCTCTGCCGGCTCTCCTACATTAACTGATGTGTCTCCACCCGTAGTGAACGCAGAGCAATGCCACAGCCTCAGCTCAGTCAGCAGTCAATCACTGTCCCCACTCACGCTGTTCCAGGCTGCGGCCGACAAGCCTTTTGCTGACAAACCCGTCCTAGTCTGGACCAAGCATGATGTAGCCGACTGGCTGGAAAGCCTCAACTTGGCAGAACACAAGAAGGCCTTCTTGGACAATGAAATTGAGGGCACCCACCTTCATAACCTCCAAAAAGAAGACCTTGTAGACTTGGGTGTCACCCGTGTTGGGCACCGGATGAACATTGAGAGGGGTCTCAAACTTCTAATGGACAGGTAAAGGTATGATGCTGGGCGTGGATATCGACTCGATCAATCTCTCGTCTTCTCCAATGTTTATCAGTCTGTGCTGCATCTCCTGTTGGAAGTTGTGGGATGATGTTGTGGTCAGAGTAACTATAAGAACCAATGAACAAAAACTGCACTCAGGAACAAGTCTATGTGGACTCGTTCTTATGATCCGAAGCTTGATTTTAATATCAGGAGCAACTGTAACCAGCAGAGCTGGGAGGTCCTTTTTTACCTTTGATACAGGAATATTTCATTTCAGATGTTATCTGTAAGTTGTTGCAGAAAACGTGGACAGTTGTTTCGTCGTTATAAAATGAGGCTAGCTGAAAACATTGGATTCACTCAGGCTTGACCATGAACCCTAAGTAAACGTTGGGTGCATCCACACATTCAGGACCTTTGTTCATGATGCTTCTTGTTTTCAATGAGATTGCATGAGGACAAGACGTCACGTACAGCCTTGTCCATGTTTGATCCTGATGGCAAAAATGAATGCTACAAAATACACGCAAGCGTTCCCAACCAAACACCTTTTTCAGCATTCTTTTGGCTCACCTATTTATTTTAGGTAATTTGGCGATTTGAAGGTCGATTCTGAACTATGTTCATTGGATGACTAAGGCTTGAGAGGAAGAGTGTTGTGGCACAGTTCTGATATCAGGCCTAATTATTGTGCACAGAACATCTATAGTAATGCGGCGGCTGCACATTAAAGTAGCAACAGGGTTTTTTTCTCTATTTCGTACTGTGGATCAATGGGATGGAGGCAGATTTAAATGCAAGCTTGCGGTTGATTATGGGGTTTACGTGCACCAAATGATTGAATTTTTGTATATGTATGTTGTTTCACTGAAAGATACAGCTGTGGCATTTTGATTAAATAACAGTCAAAAATTAAGTGTATGCATGGATGAACAGCACATTGAGAAAGTAGATTGGCATGAAGTGGAAATTCCCCCTACTTTAATGAGCTGCAGTTTTAGAGATTCCATAAGCCCGTTTATAGAGGATGTTTTAAGCTGTTATAAAACTTGGAATCATGTTTCTTAATATATAAACTGTTAGCCAGCATGCAGAATGCATGTACAAATTGATTGTGAGTGTACTGACAGTGGCGATATCTCTGAAGAGAGAAGCGAGATCTGAGTATGAGTGAATATAGGCCACAATATTTTTAAAAATGTGGGCCAGGAATTTTAAATTGCAAGCCTTTCTTGAACGACGGTTTGCCAATATACTGCTGCTACTGTGAACAAGTCATTTTTATAAAATAAATCCTCTTTAGATAGCATATAATAGAGTAAGTGTATTTTGGATTTATATAATTATATTGCCTTTTATAATGCTGTTTCAATGGTGTTGTTCCCACTGAACTGTGGTTTGCCAAAAAAGTCAAATGTTTGAATAAAATGGGTATATTTGTTAGATTATTAATATAGCAAATCCAAAACGCAATATATTTATACTATGATTAATGCATACTGTATATATTTAGATAATGTACCTGCCACATCATAAACAAGCACAATATTCACCTTATATCTATGGAATTGTCCTGTTGTTTAGCTATGATTTTTCCCTTTGACTTCAACCCATGTTGCTTTACTTTGCTTGCTACACGTAAAGACTTGTGTTCACACTGTTAATGTTGTTCAAGACCTTCTAAAGTAGAAACTCATTGCAATGACCAAGAAAACGTATTGTAGGATTTGTGGGATGAGTGCATTTACACCTTGTATGGCGACTAAATGTGAAAGAAATAAATATTGCTCTGGTCATGTGCGTCAATGTGTCTTATAAACATTTGCACTTTATTACAAATCCTAACAGAGAAGTAAATTTCACACATGTGGCCAAATAATGGATTGGAAAAAATACCAAAAACAGTAGTTTTATTTATTTTTTTATTCTTAAATGATGTTTCTTATAAAACAGCCTTGTAAAGAGAGCCAGAATAGATAAGCACAGACAATTTGTTTGAAAAGGTTACTGAACTAAAAATGCAAACCAGATTATGTCATTAGCGGTTGCTATTATCCAGTATTAACTCGACTGCACCGGTGCGGATTGTCGTTTGATATAATTGGCTGTCAGAAACAGAAACGCCATGCACTCACAGAAACATCGACGTGTCCTGCACATCAAGAGCGAGTCCAGATGTAGCCGAACACCTGACAGACTTTACAGACGCATCAGAAGAACAAGACGACGCAGATCAGACATACACACAAGACATCAGCATCTGATTTAACACACAACCCTTCAAATACCATTAAAATGATTCTTATAAACCGTTTCAAGCACTGCGATTTCCAGCAGTGATTATTATGGCATCACGTTTTGGCCTTCATTCATATTTTCAAACATAATTAATTTGTTCCCCATTTCAACACTGCAAAAAAAAGACACTAAAATGAACAGAAGTGTTCGTACGGACGCAGCTTTAAGAGTCGCAAAGAAGCCGCACATGTGCATGATTTATTCTCAAAGACACCAGAAGATCTCTGATCTTTGGTCTACTCTCTTATTTCACACACATCATGTGTGTGTGTGTGTGTGTGTGTGTGTGTGTGTGTGTGTGTGTGTGTGTGTGTGTGTGTGTGTGTGTGTGTAAACGCTCTCAGAAGTGTCATAAATCTCTATTGGCAGAGGCATCTACTCAGGCCTACTGACGGAAGCGGGACGGGAGCGTTGAGACGAGAGACCAGCGAACGCCCGCGTGAGACAGAAAGAAGAGAAAGCTGATGAAGGAAGCGTGGAGGCGAGGGCTGACGCTCCGCCTGGAACGAGTGAGTCTATTGTCGAACCTCAACGTAATTGGCTGGGAAGAGTCCATACGAGCCCCGACACACACCCCTCCACCAGCCCTCGTCAATCATCTCGATGTTGGTTATGATGTCGTCTGGGTCAAAGGAAATCTCATCATCACCCGCTGGGGAGAAACAGAGGCGTGTTACATCACTTCCTGCTCCTAAGAGGCAGATGTGCAATTAAAAAACTATAAAAAAATGTTAAAACAATTAAGTGCAGTGTTTACTTTTACATTTTTCTGAGTGAAAATTGTTTAAATTTCACAAATAATTGCAAAGAAACGGCAAGTAATTAATAAAGCTTGTTTCCGCCATGAAAAAAAAAATGGATATTGCAACTTTTTCTCAGAATTACAAGTTATAAACTCAGGAATGCAAGTCAGAATTGCGAGATATAAAAACTCAATTGTGAGAAGGAAAAAAATTTAGAGAAAAAGTCTCCTTTTTATTTTTATTTTTTATAACCTAACCTTCCCTGGTGGAAACAAACCTCCATAATTGCAACTTTTTTCCTCAAAATTCAGACTTTTCGTAATTGTGAAGAAAACAAATAAAAGGTAGCGGCAACTTTTTATCTCAATTTTTTATTCCATACTATTAATAGAAACAAGCGTCCATATGTAACACTGAATGAAACGTTAAATGTTGAAGTAGAAAGACTGAAATTGTATTTTCTTGTAAAATATAGACCCCTTCAATGTTTGTAAACATCGAACGCCTAGGTTGGGTGCGCGCGCAGCATGGGGTCAGAAAAATGGTGCGGCTAATAGACCGGTATATTGTGTCAAGGGTATGCACTGTCTTTGCCATCACAGGAACGGGAACAGAACCATAATAAACTTGTTTTAGCTAATGGCGATTGTCTGCCTGATTAGAGTCCTGCACGGGTTCGGACGGGTGACCCGCAAATTTTGCTCAAACGAGTGAAAAATATCCAACTGTGTCGGGTCGGACACGGGGGAAACACGGGTCTAAACAATCGGGTTTAAAACAATCACATGCAAACGTAAAAATATATTCATATTTTTAGGAACACGTCTACAAAAATATGCCTGTATTTCAAGTTGATAAAATAATTTAAAATCCACATCAGTTTATTTGCCCACGCGCCACGCCCTCCCAGGATCTTTCAATTTTCACAAATGCATCATAACCGCGCACGCGCGATCTGCCTGCAGTCGTCGAGATGGATGCTGAGGAGTTGAAGAGAAGAATAGCTAGTGGAGATTGTAAAGTTGTCGACAGTCATCAAAAATCAAGTCCAGTGTGTGGGAGAAATTTGGAGTTATCTGAAGAAAATTATTGTGAACGGCTTATTTGCTGCATGCATTTTCGTGTTGGATAGCCGCAAATGTGGAACTTCATCGCCGAGGAAGCACGCAGATAACTGTGGGAACAAACCAAGCAGCTCTGTCGAACAGTACTTTTCAAATGTAACACTGTTAAGTATGTGTATTTTTTATATAATAAACGGGCAGACAGGGACAATGCTACGATCAAAGATGCTCGTGTTTGTAGTGTTATTGTGTTATTGACAGTTAACGTTATTGTGACAACAACGGTATAGTTAAGCCCTGGTAAGTAAACAAATGTTTTCTGTAAACTGAAGACTGGTTTAATAGTGAGGTGAAGTTCGATATCTGGCATTAATTGTGACCTGTGTCATGCTACTAGCAGATAGCAGTATCTATCTGAACCATAGACTGTAAAAAAAATAGATCTGAACAGATGTCGTCTATTATTTTTTTTTAAACGGATGAGATCCTGCAGGAATCCTGAAAAACTTGACTCCACAACTGGTGTGATTTTCACAGTCCACGACGCAACAATAAGGCATTTTTTCTTGACGAGAAATTCTCTGGTTAACACACAATTCAATGGGATGGAATTAACTTTCTGACCCCGACATGCGCACTGCGAACTTAGAATGTTCCTGTGACGTCGACCGTGAAGGGGTCTATACTCCAGTAATATCTGTAATGTTCTTTATATGAAGCACGAAGTAAAGAGACTGAACCGATCCGCCGTTATATGGTCCGTTATGGCAGAAAGTATTGTTTCATTTAAAAAACATCATGCCATATCATCATCATCATCATCGTCATCATCATCAAATAATGGATGGACAAAAGGATATTTCCATTTGTTGACATGACATGGATAGATTCAGATGGGAAATATATTAAGTCGGGAGTCCAGCTTAGAGATAATCACCATATTTATAAAGAAACCATCATATTAAAAAAAATATGATATTAATTATATCATATAATGAAATATATTTTATTGTGACTACTGTAAATCTCCTTCAATGCCTTCATAATCTTTACATTTTTTGCACGAAGGATTAACTTAGAGATTATTAAAAACATTAATTTAGCTGCAGTGTTTGGATGAGTACTGTGTGTCTTCTGTGGTAAAAGACCTCATTCATTTATACATTTTTTTAACTAAACGTCCCACTGTTGTGATTTATTTTTCACACAAAATGTGTTGCTCCATCACTGTTCAATACAAACGTGTATTTTTTCTGCAGTCACGCACTTTGGGAGTAAAAAGCACATTTTCTCTTAAAATGCGCCTTCGGCCCTGATGTACCCTAATCACAGTTGTCATACCCTGAGCGAGCCTGTCAGTCGGCCAGCAAGTTTTAGTCTTATGCGATAACATCAATTAGCATTTTCAAGAAAAGGAACCTTGTCAAAATGTCCTGAACATTACATAACGGTTCAGTGCAATACACTGATCTTATCAGTCTGTGAACTCAAAGCCATCAAAGCGTCCTCTTACCAGCCTGATAGTCGTACAGAGCGACAGCAGTCACACCGAGATCCTCTCCATACTCGTCCGGCTGAGCACCTGAACCCCACACACACACACACACACACACACACACACACACGTCACTTCAAGCACTACAGCTGCAGATGAGCATTGGTGATTATATGAACAGTGCTTCGGCTCATTATTCTCAATCTGATGGTTTGAGATGGATCCATTTTTACAGGCCATTGCCACTATAAACAAACAGCCAGAAAAATATAAGAAATAACATAGGAAAAAAATGTTTTAAAATAACTTTACAAAAGTGCAGCAATGCTACTCATGTATGATGTACATAAAGACATGGATGGATGACAGTAGGAAGTTTCCTGAGAAATGGAGAGGGCCAGGAAGATGTAACTGCTCATATGTGTGGGTTTAGTTGGCTGTAAAGTAGAAGTGTGGCGCACCTGAGGTCTGGATCTGCTCGTCGGGCTCAGGGCTCAGGTACAGCTCCTCCTGAGCCGGCTCTTCATACGTGGGTTCTGCTGAGACCGGCTCCAGCTCGTACACGTTCGCCACCGGCTCGCTGACGGGCTCCGCCTAACACACCAAACACACCTCGCATGAGGTCCTGCAGCTCATGACACGCTCGCGCTGGAGAACCAGTGCTTGACACCAGCGGTCCACAAGAGGGCGCCGTGAACACATGCACACTGAACACATGTGTCCTTGCTAGTGCTCCCCTGCTCTAATGGTTCATCGTAATGCTCCTTTAAATCTAATATAAGAGTAATTTCATATTGATTATTATTCCATCACATCTAGATAGGGTGAAAACACTGGTTTCTTTATTTCAATCGATTCTCATTTTGATGAAGCGACATCGTTTCTTAAATCATTCAGTCTGTGCTGTTTTCAGTTGATGGAGAACAAACTTCACTAAACATTATTTGTAGCTCCAGCCGTCCAATAATCTTTGTGCTTTCATACATATAAGAAACAAAGTCTCAGCTTTCAAATTCTGTCCATTTTAAAATGTGTGTGTGTGTGTTTAATGTGTGTGACAGATGAACTGATCATCTCTTCCTCTTCACTACTAGTTACAGCAGCAAATAAACATGATGAACATCAGAAGGAAAGTTGAAAGATACAGAACAACTTCCTGAAATCAATCATGTCTCATGTAATCCATCAATCAGTGTTTCAACCGTCAATAAAACAGCGTGAGAGCGATAATGTCACGTAATTTACCTCAGGAAAGACATTCAGTGACCATAAACTCGATAGTTGCTAGAAAAATAACTCTAGAGAGGAGCGTTTTGATAAATATATGCACTAGAATACATAATCAGTATATTTTTACTGAACCTGTTGTTCAATATTAAAAGTAAATCCATCATGAAAATAAGTTGACATCCATGTTTAAATGTTTAGTTTTATTATAATGTTGTAAAAACTGGCTCATGTGCAATTGAAATCTTGGTATATAAATCAGGTGTTAATTCTGACCTGTAATATTACAAAAATATAGCGACTGACAGGGATGGGCATTCCTAGTGAAAATAATATTCGATGATCGCTGGGAATTATCCGATTATTATTCGAGAACCACACCCCTCCCCCACACGCTCACCAGCGTTCGCTCAAACCCCGCTCCGACATTACACTTCTCTACACTGCACTATACGTGTTGTAGCCATTAAAGAAAACGCATTTAGTTTCATATTTATGTTTATATAATATAATGTTACCTTTTAATTTAATCTAAGTTGATTATATGAAAAGTGAACAGCATGAGTAAGAAAGGATCATAAGATGCGCAGTATATCGGGAGACATGTGGAGTGGGTCAGACATGATTTTGACCACTTCATTAAGTTTTGTTTTGTTTTGTAGAAAACCTTTCTTTAAAGTGAATTTCGTTTTGTATTAATTGTCTCTTAATTTTAATCAATGTTTCAACAAACAATTGTCTGGATTTAATAAATAAGCAGCAAATACAGCAGACAATATAATCATGACATGGAGGAAAATCGCTTGAGTGCGGAATAGGCTATTTATATATATTACGCAAACGCTCATTATGGTCTAGTAATACTCGACTAATACTCGACTAATACTAATATACTAATACTCCTAGTCAAGTAGAAAAAAAAAACTTTAGTCGGGTGTAGCCCTACTTATTTAACATTTTCGAACCAGCAAAAGTGTTCTGGGTTGAGCGAGCGAAGTGTTCTGGGTTGAGCGAGCGAAGTGTTCTGGGTTGAGCGCGAGCGAAGTGTTCTGGGTTGAGCGAGCGAAGTGTTCTTCTGGGTTGAGCGAGCGAAATGTTCTTCTGGGTTGAGCGCGAGCGAAGTGTTCTTCTGGGTTGAGCGCGAGCGAAGTGTTCTTCTGGGTTGAGCGCGAGCGAAGTGTTCTGGGTTGAGCGAGCGAAGTGTTCTGGGTTGAGCGCGAGCGAAGTGTTCTTCTGGGTTGAGCGCGAGCGAAGTGTTCTTCTGGGTTGAGCGCGAGCGAAGTGTTCTGGGTTGAGCGCGAGCGAAGTGTTCTGGGTTGAGCGAGCGAAGTGTTCTTCTGGGTTGAGCGCGAGCGAAGTGTTCTTCTGGGTTGAGCGCGAGCGAAGTGTTCTTCTGGGTTGAGCAAGCGAAATGTTCTTCTGGGTTGAGCGCGAGCGAAGTGTTCTTCTGGGTTGAGCGCGAGCGAAGTGTTCTTCTGGGTTGAGCGAGCGAAGTGTTCTGTGTTCTTCTGGGTTGAGCGCGAGCGAAGTGTTCTTCTGGGTTGAGCGAGCGAAGTGTTCTTCTGGGTTGAGCGAGCGAAATGTTCTTCTGGGTTGAGCGCGAGCGAAGTGTTCTTCTGGGTTGAGCGAGCGAAGTGTTCTTCTGGGTTGAGCGAGCGAAGTGTTCTTCTGGGTTGAGCGAGCGAAGTGTTCTTCTGGGTTGAGCGAGCGAAGTGTTCTTCTGGGTTAAGCGCGAGCGAAGTGTTCTGGGTTGAGCGCGAGCGAAGTGTTCTGGGTTGAGCGCGAGCGAAGTGTTCTGGGTTGAGCGCGAGCGAAGTGTTCTGGGTTGAGCGCGAGCGAAGTGTTCTGGGTTGAGCGCGAGCGAAGTGTTCTGGGTTGAGCGCGAGCGAAGTGTTCTGGGTTGAGCGCGAGCGAAGTGTTCTGGGTTGAGCGAGCGAAGTGTTCTTCTGGGTTGAGCGCGAGCGAAGTGTTCTTCTGGGTTGAGCGAGCGAAGTGTTCTGTGTTCTTCTGGGTTGAGCGAGCGAAGTGTTCTTCTGGGTTGAGCGCGAGCGAAGTGTTCTTCTGGGTTGAGCGCGAGCGAAGTGTTCTTCTGGGTTGAGCGCGAGCGAAGTGTTCTTCTGGGTTGAGCGCGAGCGAAGTGTTCTTCTGGGTTGAGCGCGAGCGAAGTGTTCTTCTGGGTTGAGCGCGAGCGAAGTGTTCTGGGTTGAGCGCGAGCGAAGTGTTCTTCTGGGTTGAGCGCGAGCGAAGTGTTCTTCTGGGTTGAGCGCGAGCGAAGTGTTCTTCTGGGTTGAGCGCGAGCGAAGTGGTGTTCTGGGTTGAGCGCGAGCGAAGTGTTCTGGGTTGAGCGCGAGCGAAGTGTTCTGGGTTGAGCGCGAGCAAAGTGTTCTGGGTTGAGCGCGAGCAAAGTGTTCTGGGTTGAGCGCGAGCAAAGTGTTCTGGGTTGAGCGCGAGCGAAGTGTTCTGGGTTGAGTGTTCTGGGTTGAGCGAGCGAAGTGTTCTTCTGGGTTGAGCGCGAGCGAAGTGTTCTTCTGGGTTGAGCGCGAGCGAAGTGTTCTTCTGGGTTGAGCGAGCGAAGTGTTCTTCTGGGTTGAGCGAGCGAAGTGTTCTTCTGGGTTGAGCGCGAGCGAAGTGTTCTGGGTTGAGCGAGCGAAGTGTTCATCTGGGTTGAGCGCGAGCGAAGTGTTCATCTGGGTTGAGCGCGAGCGAAGTGTTCTTCTGGGTTGAGCGCGAGCGAAGTGTTCTTCTGGGTTGAGCGCGAGCGAAGTGTTCTTCTGGGTTGAGCGCGAGCGAAGTGTTCTTCTGGGTTGAGCGCGAGCGAAGTGTTCTGGGTTGAGCGCGAGCGAAGTGTTCTTCTGGGTTGAGCGCGAGCGAAGTGTTCTGGGTTGAGCGAGCGAAGTGTTCTGGGTTGCGAGCGAGCGAAGTGTTCTGGGTTGAGCGAGCGAAGTGTTCTGGGTTGAGCGAGCGAAGTGTTCTGGGTTGAGCGCGAGCGAAGTGTTCTGGGTTGAGCGAGCGGCGCTGAGCAGAATGAGCGAGCAAAGCAGAATCTCAGTGTGAGTTTAGTACGGCTTCGACGAAGCATCAGCACTCCGCTCACATGCTCTGGTGTGGATGCTCTTCTTCTGTAGTCTGAGAGCTGATTGACAGCTGTTAGGTGCGTATTTGACAGCGCCACCCTCTGACTACATAAACGCGTCACCACCGCATCAGCACCGAAAACATGGGGATTTTTTTTAGCTAATAGGCCTAATCGCACAACCTGTTCGTTTCTCTATAATTAAATCAGCTAAACCAACTTTAGATCAGAGATTTTTTCCTTTGTCCTGTACCTGAAATATACCCAAATGAATCGATATAGAATCAAACTGAATCCTGAAATCTGTGTCAGTCCTACCAGACAGATGTGTGTGTGTCACGGGTGTGTGTACCATCAGTTTGCTACACGCCTCCTCCTGCTCCTGCTTCTCCTTGGCCTGTCGTGTGTGTGTGTGTGTGTGTGTGTGTGTGTGTGTGTACCTTCAGTTTGCTGCGTGCCTCCTCCTGCTCCTGCTTCTCCTTGGCCTGGCGTCGAGCGCGCTCTTCTTCTGCTCTCTTCTGGTCCTCCTCCTCCTTCTGCTTCGCGATGTTCTCGAAGCGAGCCTTGATGCTGCCGGCGCTGTTCCCGGCTAAACAAGAGCACAGGATTCACTCGAGCGCTATGAAGCGTTATAACCAGGCTTCACTCGAGCGCTATGAAGCGTTATAACCAGGCTTCACTCGAGCGCTATGAAGCGTTATAACCAGGCTTCACTCGAGCGCTATGAAGCGTTATAACCAGGAGATGCTGCACTTATCCTACAAGCCCTCATCACTAATGAAATAAGTAGTGCTTTATGTTTTTCAGGCAAGTCTAACTGTATTCAGTAATATTGTATTCAGTGATTGAATAATCAATTGTAAAATAAGACTATAGTCTTCACTGTATAAATTAAATATAATTCATATAATTAATACAATTTATCTGTGTTAAATCTGTCACTATAAAAGTGATTTTCTCTTTCTTTTTTGTTGTTTGATTAACATTGGGTTAACGAACAGCTATATTAGGCTGCCGTCATTTTAAGACAAATGAGGGATCTTACGCATATGCAGATCCAATGATACGCACCCGGTCTTCTTTCTCAGTTGTTCACAGCGCATAACCGACTGTGTTTATGAGGATACTCGCCAAGACATGCATTTTGAATTTCGCGTGCACATGTCTGTTCAAGCCATGGTTCAAGCTCAAGAGAAGAGAATTCAGCGTTCACGCGATGTCTGTGTGTGTGTGTGTGTGTGTGTGTGTGTGTGTGTGTGTCTGTGTCTGTGTGTGTGTGTGTGTGTGTGTGTGTGTGTGTGTGTGTGTGTGTGTGTGTGTGTGTGTGTGTGTGTACAAAACAGCGCGCGAGTTCCAGTCTTGTTCTTGCGCTTCATGTTTAAACTGACAGGACTTAAAAACACATGATAAACTTTCACTCTATGATGGGTAAACTTTGCAGTTAATCCGCGAATCGCATGCGTTCCGAACCGAAACCGATCAACTAAGATCCCTATACGTGCATGACATCACACATCCTGCGATGTGTAAAAATGTTGGTACTCAAAAGCGCTTCCCTCCACAGTTTCTGGTGCGCATCGTTCATCTCTACCACGCATGCGCCCCAGTTCTGCGCACCCCGGCTATAAAGCAGGAACACAGTTATTCTGACCTGCTTCGACGGGGCGGGTCTTCTGATACGCCGTGCTTGGCTTCTCCACCTCCTCAAACGTGCCTGCGCTCTGATGACAACAGTAACACACACATCATCATGATGAGAAACACTCACGGACGACTGCGCTTTCAGAAAGGAAGTGAACACAAACACACAGTTTTCACAACCGTATTTCTGGTTCTGAATGTCATGTTAAAAAAGAAACAGAAATTGAATCTCTATGTTCATTATAATGATCTGATAAATGTACCTTGTCCATTCGGTCCTTCTGCACACCATACTTCCCTCCAAAGCCTTTGGAATAATCTATAATGATGACATTTATTTACAAAATTATGAAAAAAATGTTACATAAATGTTGACTTAACTGTTTCAACTTTCACGGAGTGTAACAGGCCCGACTCAAAGGCCGATCTTGTGTCAGCAAACGGCTCGTTCGCATCTCAGTGTTCATCTGTGGACACTAATCTGTTGGTCAGATTTCTCCACTTCAGTTGTTTCCACTTTAAGTGATCTGTATCCTTTAACTTTGTTTGGTGGATAATATATCACAGTTTAATAAAGCACTTGCTACTCATTTGCTCCTTTAAAGTCCAGTAATGCTTCATTCGCCCGCTCTGCTCCTGAATCTGAATCCAACACTCGACAGGCATGTCTGTCCATCATCAAGCCTGGAAGGATCTTCTGGGTAGTCCTGACCTCAGGGCATTAACTGAGTCTGAAAGATCAGCTTATTTTTCCCAGATTATTGAAAACAATCAAGGAAATCACAGACATTTGTTTTAAACTATAAATAGACTGCTTCAAGTTAATGCTGATATCACCCCTGCCTGCTTCTCAGCAGTTGTGTAAATCCTTTCTTCACATGTTAAACTGACACCTGGTTCACTATGTAATCCTTCTGGTTTTTCCGGTCCTCCACTCACAGCTCGATTCTGAGGCTCTCGAAACGGAGGCATCAAGTGTGAAATACACCACTTGCTTGATTGATTCTATTGCCATCAGTTTATTTAAAGCCTGCTTTGATGTTTTGTGCCCTACGGTCCTTAGTAGAATAATGATTCAGTGCAGACTGGGGTTGTTCCAGTAACAGCAGTACCAAAAAAAGTAATAAATAAAAATAAAGAAATAAAGAACGCTCCCTGGACGACTTTAACAATTTCAGTTTTTGGCAAAAATACTAGAATGCATTGATTCCTCTCACTTGTATAACCATCGTACAGTCAATAATCTCCTCGAACTCCTTCAGGCAGGTTTTCGGCTCTGGTCAGGGTCGCCAATGACGTGTTTCGATACTGTTGATCATAGTCTTTTACTTACCAACATTGAAAGTGCTTTCGGTGTTTTGGAGACACCTTTAAACTGGTTTACATCCTATTTTACTGACGGTTCCCAGTTCATTGCCATGGGTGGTTACAGGTCAGAGGTCAGGTACGCACTGGTGTTCCTCAGGGCTCAGTTTTAGGCCCCTTACTCTTTCATTTATATTTGTCACCACTTGGGCATCTGTTGCGAGATGCAACTGTCACTTTTATGCTGAGATACTAAAATCTATATACACTCTAAACCTGTTGTAAATCAGGATGTGCTTCTAAGATCAAGATGACTCTGTTTGACTAGTGGTAAAACTGAAGTTATGTTATGTTGGTTCCTCCTACCAACTTCCCAAAGCTGGTTCACTAACTCTGTCTGTTGATGGCTCTGTTTTGGAGTTTCAAAGAAAAATAATGAACCTTGGAGTAATCGTTGATGCCAGTCTTACATTTGCAATATAGCAAGACTGTAGACAAAATAAATAAAAATAGTTTGTCGTCTCTCGGATTGACTACTGTGCCCTTTTAGCCAGAGTATCTTAATCTATACTTAAGTTGCAACGTGTACAAAACTCCTGACTGGGACCAGAATGTCCCGTTTTTGTTCCTCGATACATACTTAAGGTGTGTGTGTGTGTGTGTGTGTGTGTGTGTGTGTGTGTGTGTGTGTGTGTGTGTGTGTGTGTGTGTGTGTGTGTGTGTGTGTGTGTGTGTGTGTGTGTGTGTGTGTGTGTGTGTGTGTGTTACCTTTCTGTGACTCGTGCAGCTGCAGTTTCTCCTGGTGATCCCATCCCATCGCAGACTTATCCTGACGGTCCGTCTGAACGCCAAACTTCCCTCCGAAACCCTTCACATAGTCTGACACGCAAACAACAGACAAGACGTCACCGTCTAAATGTGACATTAACTAATAAATCTACTAAATGAAAAGCCTGCCACATCCATGGTTACACTTTACAATCAGGTTCCATTAGTTAAGTTACTTTGGTTACAGTATTTATTCGTTAACGCTAGTTAAAAGAGAACTCGGGTCAATTTTAACATTGAGCTCATTTTTTTGTACATTTGGAGTGCTGTCAATACAGAGAACAACGACAAAAATCGCCGAGTTCACGCGCATAGGTTTAGTACCTATGATCACGCGCGTGAACTCGGCAATCGACTACTTTGGACTTCACCCGAAAACAGGATGTAAACAAAGGTATTTGCGCTGGCTTAAATAACATCATTTTTATACATTTCTTTCACATCTACTGCAGTCAGATCCACTCGTGTTCACTCTGAAGGAATCACTCACATTAGCTGTGCACTTGTAATGACACATCAAGGATGTTAAGAGCCTAAAAGCAGGTTTAGTACTTGCCCTATTGAAGTCAACAGGGTGCAAATTTTAAAAAGAGGATAACACGGTGTAGGCAACACCGATTTTTGTCGTTGTTCTCTGTATTGACAGCACTCCAAATGTACAAAAAAATGAGCTCAATGTTAAAATTGACCGGAGTTCTCCTTTAATATAAAAAACAACTGTTTATTGTTAGTTCATATTAGCTCAGGTCCATTAAATAATAATAACAGACAACTATTGATTTTAATAATGTATTAGTAAATGATGAAATGAAAGCACATGATCCATGAAATTCTTTTATGTTGGACAGAAACATTTCAAATTGATTGCTAATTCTCCAGATGGGCCATTAGTGCTCAGACCTCAATGACTGACGCTTGCGGCTATATTTATTATTATTATTATCATCATCTCTACCTTCTGTTCTTATGGAATTACACTAAAACCTGTACAGTTAAACTGAAGTCAAACTGTGACAAACCTTTCTGGGACTCGTGTTTCTCCGTCTTTCCCTGGTACTCGAAGCCCATGGCGCTCTTGTCCACTTTATCCGTCTCCACTCCAAATTTGCCACCAAAGCCTTTGGCATAATCTGTAGATTTCAGATAACAATAATGCAGACATGGCCAAACGCAGACACGTATGTGAGGCGGGGAAGTGGGAACGAACCTTTCTGAGACTCGTGTTTTTCCGTCTTCCCCTGGTAGTCAAAGCCAACGGCGCTCTGGTCCACGCGATCCGCCTGAACGCCGTAGCGGCCGCCGAACCCAGTGGCGTAATCTGGAACCGCGGAGGAACAACACAACATGAGCAGACGCTGAGATCTACACCACACTCAGGACATTATATTAGAGAATCTGGATAAGTGTTTCTCGTCGTATGGAATTAAGTGACAAACCGATATATGAGTTAGAGTAAATTAACTAGATGATCTGCGTTCATTTTGAGATTACGGGGATCTGGTGATAATAAGGGGTCGACCGATAAGTGATTTTCAGGGCCGATGCCGATACCGATTATTACAGATCACGTAGACCGATAACTAGGGTTGGGTATTGGTTGGGTTTTATCCGATACCAGCACCTACTCAGTATTTTTCAAACGGTTCCGGTGCTTAAACGGTTCTTGAAACGGTACTTAAGAAAACTAAACCGCACACACTTTATCAAAACAATAATACCTCTGTGTGTGTGTGTGTGTGCGTGTGTGTGTGTGTGTGTGTGTGTGTGTGTGTGTGTGATTTTCTGAAAAAGATTTTCTGATTTCTGATTAAATGAAAAATTGTGCCGTTTAAAAGGCTACTGATGTAGCCGAAAACACTTGAGTTAAGATCAAAATTTACAAAATTTACTCATACTATGACTTTTACAAAACAGAAATATCTGACACTGAGCAGAAATATTTAACACACACAGTATAGCCTCATATAAATATACTTGATATTGATATCCTTCATCCTTCATACTTGATATGCAAGATTTGCAGTTGGCATTAAAATACTAGACTTACCCGAAGAGGAACACTGGCAGCTGAACTTGAACTTTAGTCAAGCGTGTCAGAGGTTTTGTGTTCTAATCCGCATTCGTAGTTTTTTTCAAAACCGATTATGCTCATCAGTGGTTGTATATCAAGCAGGGACACTGTGTCCATTATATTTTGTGATTTCACCAGAACGAATGGATATGAGGCGCCGTCTAGGGCTTAAAGGGGGGGGTGAAATGCTATTTCATGCATACTGAGTTTTTTACACTGTTAAAGAGTTGGATTCCCATGCTAAACATGGACAAAGTTTCAAAAATAAATTTGTACGTCTGAAGGAGTATTTCTGTGCCAAAAATTCTCCTTCTGGTTTGTAACAAGTTTCGGAAAGTTTTTTTCGAGTATGGGCCTGTGTGACGTCAGATGAGGAATTTCCTTATACGGGTCCTAAGGGCACTCTCCCGGAAGGGCGCTCGCGCACCCGTAGACCAGAGCAAGAGAGCAAAAGCAGTACGCCCATCAAAGCGCTGTGCTCGGCTTTAGGGAAGTCAATGTCACCAAAGAAGTGTGTTTTTGGTTGCCAGGGCAAGACAACCCTGCACAGATTCCCAAAGAACTCAGCGTTAAGGGACCAGTGGATGGAGTTTGTTTAACCAGAGCATCAACAGAGTTGTGTAAGTGTTCTTGTTTGTTCCCTGCATTTCGACGATGATTGTTTTATAAACAAAACCCAGTTCGACGCCGGATTTGCAGATCATCTAATGCTTAAGGATGGAGCAGTCCCAATGATAAAGGCTCACGGTCGTGCGTTGGAACCGCAGGCGGTGAGTAAAACTGCTTCAAATGTCTGTGTGTTGTTATAACTATTGTTGTTATAGCTATCGGCGCGTAAGCACAGCTTTAGCACTAGAAGTGCCAGAATTCCATAACTACTAGAACTGCCGCAAGCAGTCATTTTGACCGCTAGATTCCAAACTCTATATCTTTAATGATAAATACCCAATTGAGAGATTAATGCATTTATTGTATTAGGATATCTTTTAAAAACAAAACAACACCAAACTGTACAATTAAACAAGTTTAATTATACATCTATAAATAATAATATCCGTAGATGTCCTGAACAAAATGACGGAGTAGCCTGTTCTCATGTTTACACTGTTCGATCGCGCCTGCCGACACACACACACACACACACACACACGCACACACACACCATATTCCATTGCAATCTTGACATCGCAGCCTGTTCATTACAGCCATAATAAAATATTATAATAAAATAGCCTAGTCAACCTAACATATAGAAATTCCACTGCTCTGTTTATATAGTCAGTAGTAGGCTACAATTCGTAACATTTTGCGCATGTGAAGGTGATAATTTTTTCAGTCGATTTTGGAACACGAGTGAAGTACAAAGCCTATAATAAAGAATAGTTTACCATCCAAATACATCACAAATGTTGAAACATTTTGATTCTAATTAGAGAGTTACGTGAGCCGTTATGTGAGCCCAACGCCCAACGCCGCTTACTTTCACTTTCGCTTGAAAGTAGCCGATTTCATTTTGGCTTGTTTATTGTTTATTTATTTGTTATTGTTCTGTTCTGAATATCATTACATTTAAATGATTTGTTGTGGAATATGTTTTGTGTATTTTTTACCACATTTTATTGTTGGTATATGTATAATAATACCGCGAAATTCAGTGCAGTCAATATGACCGTCTATGGCCGAAATAGGTAAATATGTTAATTTGTTTTTTTGCATTACGTGTAGGCATGTGCCGGTATCAAATTTTCATGCTGCGATTAATTGATTGAGCTTTTATCACGGTATTTTAATTGCTATAATTATTAAAGGTTAAAAGTGAACAAATTAAATTAAATATAATTTGGTTTTCATTATAATAAATTATGACACAAGTAAAAATATAATACAAATGTAATATAGTGCACATATTTAGCAAAATACTCCTCTCTATAGCTATTTTTTCTAGTCAACTAACGTGTTGGTCATTAAATGGCTTTCCTGAGGTAAATGAAACGTTCTGTGACATAATTGTTCACCTGCAGTTTTATTGACCTCTTTCCGTGGTTGAAAAACACTGATTGATCGATATTATGTGTGAGGCATAAATACCTTTCGGTAAGTTGTAGCCTACTGTATCTTTAAATAAAAAGTAACAGATGATCGTTTTACTTGAACTGAGGTGCTACAGCGATCGGTCACGTCACATTTACAAGCACCAAAACGGTATTTATTGTCTGAATTTCGTAATAAAATGGACAGAACATGAGAGCTGAGAATTTTCAAAAGTACCCTGCTCTGTCTAGTCTGGCGATGTCAGTGTCCTCTTTGCTCCGCGATTTTTCTCTGAGTGAGAAAATGAATGTGTGGCGGGAGAGCGTGAGAAAAGTGTAAATTGCGTGAGTCTCACACTGAATGCGTAGAGTTGACAGCCCAGCTTTTAGAAGGGGGATAAATCGTCGGCAGCGTTCCTCCTTCCGCCATGCTTCTTCTCCATGTGAGGATTGTTTACATTAGACTAGAGTGCGCACTGCGCCGCATGCACACAGTGCTGTATGTGGGGATTGTTTACATCAGAGTGCGCACGTGTTTCGCGCAGCATATACGCAGTGTTTGTTTAAGCGGTTGATGGAAAATAAGCTATTGCACGTTCTATAAATATAAATTCTGATCTATTATTTTTCACGGTATTTTGAAGTGCCCGCGATAACAATATCGTGCATATTCATTACCGCGATTTATCGCATTACCGAATACCGGCACATGTCTAATTACGTGTAATTTATATGAAAAGCATTTTAACCCTCCTGTTACCCTCAAATCTACCGACATCTTTTACCCACTGGGGTCAATTTGACCCCAGCAATTTAAACCCCCAAAATTAGATTTTTTCCCCAAAGGTTTAAGTCAGGTACTTTATGTTTCTTTGTTGACTACTTAAATAGCCCTTTAAATAAAACACCACCAACCCCCCCACCCCCACCCCCACCCATTATACATCCAGAATACCTATTGCGCGACTATGGACAAATTAGCAAATCACTACAAAATGTCACTGATTTATCTAAAATTCTGTTATCTAATGTTTTAATAGCTTTTTATTTATTATATTACACAATATATTTTATCAAGGATGGGTTTGTGGTCAATATGACACTCCCATTGATAGTCTCAGGATGCCTCACTGTTGGCACGACACAGGACTCATGGTAGCGTTCACCTTTTCTTCTCTGGACAATCGATTTTCCAGATGTTCTAATCAGATACATTAACTTTGCACCAGTCTTCTGCTGTCCAATTCTTGTACTTCCTGCAGAATTTCAGCCAATATTTGATGTTTTTATTGGAGAGAAGTGGCTTCTTTGCTGCCCTTCTTGACACCAGGTTGTTGTCCAAAAGTCTTTGCCTCGCTGTGTGTGCAGATGCTCTCACACCCACCTGCTGCCAATATTGAGCAGTTCTGCACTGGTGGTGACACGATTCCCTAGCTGATTCCTCAGGAGGAGAAGTTCCTGGTACTTGCTGGACACTCTGGGACATCCTAACGCCTTCTTCACTGCAGCCGAACCTCTATTCTTGAAGCTCTTGATGATCTGGTAAATGGAGGCCATTTTGATGCAAAGATGATCCTCCATCTTTCTTTGGAGGAAACCATTGCTAACAGAAGAACACAATGATTGGAAGCACTTCTTCCTTCCTTATAGCAATTGTGTGCTGATGATATGATTAGTAAAATGATGTTAGCTGGTAATTTGGTGCCAAGGACAAAAACAGTGAAATTTGGGGTTTTGTGATAAAGCTTTTTGAAATGATGTAAAATGCCTCTGATCACTCTGCACAATAATCTAGAAAAATGTGAATCAACATCATAACAACTGAAGCAGCAAAAATTTCAAATTTGGCCACAGCTGTACCCTGTCATTCAAGTGGGAAGTGTCCGGTCGAACAAGGTGATGTTGGTGGCGCATCCGCTGTTCAGCTCCCGCAAAAGGTCCACGTACTCGTAGGAGATGCCCTGTTGTTGTAGGGCGAGCAGTACGGCATTGATCTCTATGCTGTCGAAGGCTTTCTCGTAGTCTACGAAGGCCAGTACCAAGGGCATCTTGTACTTCCGGCAGCGTTCGAGCAGTTGGTTCAGCACGTGGATGTGGTCCATTGTGCTGTAGCCAGACCGGAAGCCGGCCTGTTCGGGTGGCTGTTGTTCGTCCAACTGCCTGGCTAGTCGGTTGTACAGCACCTTGGTGAAAACCTTGTACACGGTCGGCAGGAGCCAGATTGGCCGATAATTCCTCAGCTGTTCGCGGTCACCCTTCTTGTACAACAGCACTGTCTTGGCCGTCTTCCATTGATCTGGTGTTCTTCTCTGCGCCATGTAGCGGCTGAAACGGCTGGCCAATGCTGCCCAAAGCATTGGTCTACCCGATTCCGTCCAGCCCTGGCGCCCGGTCTTTCTGGATGTTCTGGATCGCATGCCTGACCTCACTGGTCAACACTGACGGGATGGCTGGTATGGCATCGTCCTGCATTTCGGGCGGGTCGACTGGTGTCTTGCTGGCGAACAGGTCCGTATAGAACCCAACCCCCCCCCCAAAAAAATTTGCTAAGAGGTCATTTTCAATTGAGAAAGAGCATAAAGAGAGAGCTCACAAAGAGAAATGGTTTATAAGGCTTCTGTGGAAGCTTTCATACATTTGCTCATCCCCTATATTATGTTTTCTCCTCCCCCACAGCACAAAATATCAAAGTTCTTGCAAGAATTATGTTTTCCTTTCCCTGGAAATATATAATTGGCACTGGAAATATCTAATTTCTTGTGAGAATTATGATTCCCCCCTCCACTATATCGTGTGAACTATCAGTGGTTCTCGCAATACTTCAAGTAGGCCTATACGGTAATGTCAGATTAGGGCCCTAAAGCAGAGTGAAGGTTTTTGAAGATCATAAAATCTCAATTTATAATGACCTCAATATCATCCAAAATAAATGTGGGATTTGTGCCTAATCACCAATGTGAACAACAAAAAAAAATTGATATTTCTTATATGTTTTATACGGTTTTATACAGCAAAATGAGCCTGGGGTCAAATTGACCCCAAAGAACACCGATGCTACAAAAGTACGTACAGAACATTGAAAACCTATCATCATGTTAATTTTATGTTTACCCAGTTGTCCCCATTAAATTAGGAAAAGTCTTTAAATATGAAGCAAAAAAATTTTTTTTAAGTATGTATTTAGAGACGTTAAACACTGAATGGGGTCAAATTGACCCCAAAGGTAATAGGAGGGTTAAATGAAAATACAGACACTTTTAGGAAAAGTCAGGTACCAGCAGGATTTTATTTATTTTTTCAACAAAGTTATTGCAGATATAAAATTCAAAACGGTCAAAATGACCGCCATGGCAGTTCTAGTGTTAGCTCCGCCCACACGGCACGCCTCCAGCCGCTCGTTTTTTTCCGGAAAGACTCGGTACAGCCTATCTTTCTTTTATAAATATAAAAAACTAAAGACCTTTTGGAGATATGAAGGATGCAATACTACTCTATAGGTACATGAGATTGACTGAAACTGAGTGTTTCACCCCCCCTTTAAATCAAACTTCATTCACGCACATATGAAACCCTTGCATACACATATACTAAGTAGTCACACATACATGTATACTTCTGAATGCTCAAACTAATACATATGAAATGCACAACGTCACATCTAAAGTCGCTCACGCACACACACGCAAACTCTACACACACGAGACGCGCGGAACTCATACTCATCTGAGACGCGAGCACACACACACACAAACTCTCCGCGCACATACTCATCTGAGACGCGAGCACACACACACACAAACTCTCCGCGCACATAATCATATAGACGGCGCCTCATAAATAGGTCGATCTCCGTAACGTATTGAAGCGCGCGTCCGAGTGAAGACAGTGCGGTGTGCGCGAGCCACAGGAGAAAACACAGTATCCGCGCCACTGATCGCAGCGGCAACGAGCACTTTGATCACTTGATTTAAAAAACACATTTCAGCGCTAGATCGTCTCTTATTTAACAAACGAACTAAATGCATGCTCTGCTGGTTTACTGGAGATGTTTTATTATTGGATCATTCGTGCCGCGAGATGTTTTATAGGGGGCGGTAAAAAACGTCAGGCACCGAAAGTTTCGTTCTTATTCGGTCTCGTTACTACCGTTTACGTCGGAACCGGTTCCCTATTGGAACCGGGTTTCGGTACCCAACCCTACCGATAACCGACCGATAAATAGCCTATGTCTAGTGTAAAAATGTAAATTAATGTCAAAATTAAGAATAACAAAGGGTTTTGACAAAAACTTTCTTTAAATGCTTTTAAACATATCTTTAAATCTGAGAACTGTTAATAATAACATTAATAATAATAATAATAATAATAACTTAAAAAGTGCAGGGAGCACCCAGCAGCATTCTGTAAACATTTTGTAAAACTTAAAGAGACTATTTTAATGGTTAAATTAAATTATAGTAATCAAAAAGCATTTCTAATTAATTGAAATCATCAAACTTATTCAATTAATTTACAGTTTAACAAAAATTAAATTTTAGCGCCCTATGAGAAACTGAACTTTTATTTTGACGGGTTGTCGTGAAGATCTTTGCGTTTCATGACGATAGCTTTTCTCAGTTTGAAGCGTTAAAAAGCTCATGAAGTGACTCAAAGCGGCTCTGGAGATGATGATGTTTATGCAATCATGTCCTCATATAATGATGCGGCTGAGGCTGTAAACAGCGCAAGCATCACGCGTGCTCCAGAGTGTGTGTGTGTGTGTGTGTGTGTGTGTGTGTGTTAAATGAAGTCACGCGTCTGCGCCATTCATTTAGAGACACGCAGGATCTATTTCATTTAAATAGTCTTTTTGCGGTTTGAAATTCGATCTGATTTGTACTGACCTGCTTTTAATTCATCAAAGTCGACTAATTCCGTGACATTCCGCTTTACACAGTAAATTCCGCTTTTGTGACTGGATTCCGCGATTCCATCCGTGTTTTCTGCATCACGGAAATCACAGGGCCCTATTACATTGAGGTGTTGCAACTTCAGTGTAGTGATTTACTGCAGCTTCAGCAAAGTCTGCTGCTGCCTGATCTCTGAGAGACGACTGATGCGGGATCAGTGAAGCGGCTCCAGTCAGCAAGTGCTTTCGGTGTGAGAGTGCCTTCAGCTCTCCGCGTTGATTGGCCGGACTCGTGACTCCCAACCAATCAGATGTGCGGGGACACTGGTCTAGTCTACAGAGTGGTGAGTTCGACTGAGGAGGCTGCGTCAGAGTATAGCGCATTTCAAGATTAAATTATTTTATCGGCAAATCGGTTTTGAAAATGGCCGATACCGATAACCATAAAAATGCTTAATATCGGCGCCGATAATCGGTCGACCCCTGGTGATAATTGAACCTGCTTGGCTGATTATCATAAGCCTTCAGAGAATAAACATTCATTCATTAATTAATTACAATCTTCATTCTGCTATCTACATATCTACCAATATAAAGTCTGATTGTGATTTCTGAAGTCAAGTGTCTTTGTGATGCTTCAGAAATAGTAAACCAACATTACCAATGGATGAAAGAAAGTTAAACAGGACACTGAGTGTGCGAATCAGAGTCAAGAGCAGAACATAAGAGACTGCTGATCATGGATGTAGGATAGTTCATAAAAATAAGGAAGGAAAGAAAAAGAGCAAGAGAGACTGACCTTTCTGCGAGGCATGTTTCTCAGTCTTCCCAGCGTACTCAAAGCCCATGGCCGACTGCAGAACACACACACACACACACACACACGAGTGAACAGATGTAGTAGGCGATCTGAGCACAGAAACCCTGGCTGAAGATCTGACGGATTACCTGGTCGACGCGATCCGCTTCCACGCCGAACTTTCCTCCGAAACCCTTGGATGTGTCGGTCTGGGAGCAGTGCTTGGACAGCTTGCTCTGGTACTCGTGGCCTACAGCAGACTGAGCAACACAACACACACTTCAGTGACACACACACACTTCAGGGACACAACACACACTTCAGGGACACACACACACACTTCAGGGACACAACACACACTTCAGGGACACAACACACACTTCAGGGACACAACACACACTTCAGGGACACAACACACACTTCAGGGACACAACACACACTTCAGGGACACAACACACACTTCAAGGACACACCTCAGGAACACAACACACACTTCAGGAACTACTTTGAAAACTACTTTGAATGCCTCCTAATCCATCATCTTCAGACCATGGCGACAAAAAGTTATGGAATGAAGTCGATTCATCAAACCGTTCTCAAATAAAGCACAAACGGATTTGACGCAAAAAAGAATGTGAGGCTTTATCTCCGCAACTCTTTAGCGTTTTCTGACCAAACTTGGTGTGTGTTATGACAACCTTGGCCTGAGGAAACCTGCACAGTTTCAGCGCAGCGCCACCGAACGGTTTTGCCAAAAATCACAAACCTGGTCTATTTAGATTTAGCGCAGCAAGTCGAGCGATAGCCAATCCTCTAATATAGAATTAATTTTGCTGGCTAAAAGTTATGGATTTCGTACCGATAGACAAAACCGTTTTCGTATACCGGATCAACTAATTTGTTTGCCGATGCCGAAACGACTCTGAGGCTGCATCTCTGCAACGCTTTGGCACACTGACACACACCAAACTTTGCTTGTGTTATTGTCACCTCTGACCACAGCACATCAGTTTGGTTAAAGCGCAACCTTTTAGCTGAACAAACGGCTGAAGACGCATCTTTATCATCCACACCTGACCCATTCATACAAACACTTACTATTCTATATCTATTATATATATAAAATAAAAGAACACTGCTACGTGCGCTGCTCTAACTGAGACTGGTCACGACCTTTGCATATTGTTTCCCTGTTGTTGGGTTGACTGCTTCTATTGCTCTCCTCATTTGTAAGTCGCTTTAGATAAAAGCGTCTGCTAAATGATGACATGTAAATGTAGAGCCATGATTTGAGCTGAGGCGTGAGGCTTGCTAACCGAGCGATCCACCGGGCTGAGGATACACACATTTGCATAGAACTTTCCAATAATTTGCATCAAAAGGGGGTGAAAGGTGTGTGTGTGAGAGTGTGTGTGTGTGTGTGTACCTTGTCCATGCGGTCCTGCTGCAGGCCGAACTTGCCCCCGTACCCGTGAGAAGCTTTGGGCATGTCGGCGAGCTCCTTCTGCTTCAGGTCGCTGTGTTCACTCGACACTCGCTCGCGCAGCTTATGGATACTGACAAATCACAGAAGCACACGCTCTACATCATCACCTGGGAACATGCTCTATGTCAATGATCACAGACATGTATTTCGTGAGAATTATTACATGGGTTTCAACATTTATATCTGTATATAATTCAAAGAATATCTTTATATACAGTCAAACCTGACATTACTCAGACACCAGATATAATGTGTGATATGTTCCACTAGTGTGATCAGGACACTATAGTTCATTACTGTGAGTGAGGAGAGCAGAATACAGTAAACTGTGACACATTACACCCAGAAACTCTTCATACAGAGACTCTACCAGTGACATTTATAACAATCTGGGCCCAGAAATGATTCGGACACTTTGAGCTGATCATGTTCTGCTGAAGTGTGTTTTCTTTAATTGCTAATGCTCTTTTCACACACACACTGAACACAATGAAGCATTGCTTGGTGATTGGTTGAGCTAAACTGGTATTATCTAATTGTGTAGTTAAATTTACCAGCTGACAGATATTCAACATAATTCATGTGTGAGACAGTCTAACAGAAGGACGGACAAAACCAGTCAAATATCAACTGAGTTCTGCTCATATTTCATTACCATTCTCTAAACTATAGCGAATAAACTGATAATGTGAGAAGTGTTGAAGCAGTCTGAGTGAATCTGGGTTTGACTGTATAGTGTAAAAGGAGCTGTAGAATTAGAGGAAAAGCTGGAGTAACTCGATGTGTTCCTGGTGTCCGGATCCGATCACGGTCTTGGCGCCCCAGCGCTGCTCCTTCTCCGACACGTCGTTCTGGAGTGTGTGTGGGAGAGCGAGACGTCAGCGGGGAAAACACACACAAGCAAGAAAACTACAATATGAATTTTCATAGAAAATTAGACTAATTATTCTAAAGAATGCGTAGATAGAAAGAGTGTTATTTAATGCCATGTCAGCATCTAAGGCTATTTTCATGGCAAAAATTAAATTATAAAAATACAAATATCATACAGGCTAAATACAATAAAACCAAGCAAACAAACACAACAAGTCATATTATATATATATTTTTAAATTAACATAATCCAAAACCTTTTCAGGTATAATCTTACTAAATAAGTCCTTAAGTGAAATTAAATTTATAAGAGCATTCTACTTGTACTAAACCCCAGACAGTCCAATAACATGTTTAACAGAGAGGAAGATGCGCAGAAGAGGCAAGTGCAGATCTTCAGGAGACAATAACTCAGTTTGTTTAAGATACAGTCTCTCAACTAATCACTGTAATATTTCACTCCACGCGTCTTCATCTATTCCAGAGTAAAGGCTTGATCACACCAAAGTCGAGAACTAGAGCGAGACGGATGTAGTTCTGACAATCGCTCTAAATGTCAGAGAACAAGCGAGTCCACAACTATAACGATGACGACGCTGAGGAACGATCACGTTCAGAACGATGTCTTCCAGATGATGGAGGAGAAACTCTGACAGCCAATCAGAATCCTGCTCTAAAGAGCTCGAGCATTTAAAGAGACAGACGCCAAACCGCAGCGCTTATAATAAACAGAATTAGACCGAGCGCTGCTGTGAACGCTGATAAACTATCGTTATAGTTATAGTTATAGTTATGATCTTGGTGTGAACGGGCTTTTACACTGGCAAGACCGTGAGACTTTGAGAGTAAGTTAATGGAGGGGTTTTCAATCGTTTACATCCACGGACCCGAAGATATGATCATCCTCATGTGAGGGAACATTTAAAAGCCATCTATCATTTACAAACACCCTATTTATACTCTGTAAAAAAAATGTTAAATGCAAAATTTGTTTCTATTAAGGTGAATTAATATTTATTTTCTCTACTCACTACAGTAGTGTTATTTACTTATCTCTTTATTTAAATTTAATCTATTTTTTTATGTATTTCAATACATTTGTATGTATTTTTAATCTATTGAATTTTGTAATAACCAACTTAATAAAAAAAATGTATTCCTTTATTTATATAATTCATCTCATCTGTTTATTTATGTAAATGTATGCGCCCCAGTGTGGAGAGCCCTGAATGAAGGTGTTGTGTGTCTGTAACCTCAAAGTCGGGGTCCGTTTCCCAGTCGTCTCCTCCATCGTCCACCGCAACAGCGACAGACTGACCTGCGGATGCCTTCCACATCTGACACACACACACACACACACATTATACTCCTGTGAATGCCTTCTGACACACACACATTATACTCCACAAAAACACATTTACTTACACACACACACACACACACACACACACACATACATACATACATACATACATACATACATATATATATATATATATGTGTGTGTGTGTGTGTGTGTGTGATGTGTATGTGTGTGTGTTCTGAAAGCACCAGAGTTCGGTGTGGTAAAGTGTTCATCTAGTGACTGAGATACACCAGATTCGCGCACTAGTAAGGGTGTCACTCAGACTCGCACAGGATGACGCCTGTCTCTATTTAATAAAGAACTGTTCGGCTGGCGTTGGAACTAGTCAGTCATCATCCCTACACCTTTCATTACCACAGAACTGATGTTTCTCAGCCAGATGTGAACACGCGACACATATACGCAGATTTTAACATGAACACATCTATGAAAACAAATACCAGATAAAGCGAAAATAAATGAAACTGCTGAGAAATCAGCGCTCGTGTTCTGATGCCTGAGGGGTTTGATCGCCTCGCCTTTCATTCAAAACAAGACAAATCACGCCTTTACACTTACGCTGCACTTCGATGGCCTCCTTGATGCAAGTATTAAGTAAATAAGTCGTGATAATAGTTATAAAGAGACAAGTCGTCAGTTTTCCTGGCCACCTTGAGTCCTCCACTTCCCGCTTCCTGCTCCAGAAGGACCGCACCACCTGCGCCGGGAGCGGGGGGAACTCCGGAGGTTTCGCAACCACTGAGGCTTTCTGCGATTACTGCCATCATCGACATTTTTAGTACACGTTATTCTAATTTTTATTATTTCATATTATATCCGAAAACCATTATCTGACTCAAGATCGGGCTGATATAAACGTAACATGAAGAAAAGCGGCGTTACTCACACTATTCCCCCTCCTCATATAATAGTACGACCGAACTGATCCTGAACGAAATGAACAGCTCCACTGGCGCTTTTTGATTCCAAGTCCGATCCAGGTACAGGAATCCATAGAGTCGATTCCAAGAGTCGATTCCGAACTAATATGTTCAATTCATTTATGTGACAATTTGAGATCATGTCTATATTTTCAACACAGTTCATGTCTCGGGTCTCGTGTGCGTAGAACACTTTAGCTCACTTTTAAAAAGAGTTTTTGTTACGTAAATAATATACTTTTTAAGAATATACTTCAGTGCGAACTGTATTGTTTTCTGACACTTTAATTTCATGTTAATTGCCAGTAAATGAAAATGTATTAGAGTTTAAATTTATATTAAACTAAATTAGCTAACCAGATAGATTTTTGACTCTCTTTGGTATGACAAAAGTTGGCATTAAAATAAAAATTTACAATGTGACCAAAAGCGTAAATCCCATTGGTTGGCCAGCTTTACTCACAGTGCAAAGGAAAAGAAATTAGAACACTTCATCAACCAATCAAACATTTTTATATATTTATTTATTTTACAGCTTTCAAATTGCAGGTTAAAAAATTCATCAAATCAAGACCGAAATGAATCTTGTCACGACACAGAATAAGATCTCTTCATATTATATGTCAGAGGTTGTGTGTTCCAATCCTGTCAGGGTCAAACGCTCTTCTTCATGCCAGACGGCTTACGATGTGATTTACAACAGAATTTCTATCCGCATTTATTCTGCTGCTTGAAATAGCAAACCATACTTTCAAAGCTTTGTTGCAATGTAAGACTTGAAAGTGTAGTTACAAAACCAGTGTGTGCATACAAACCATCATCCTCATAACAACTACAAAAATGTGCGCAAAGAGCAGCCATTGGAAGACGCCCGTAACATCAGTAGCCTTATGCGTCGTGTGCTCAATTTATGTTCATAACTAGCTCAGCAGCAACACATCTGTGCAGGGCCTCTGTCACGTTCACCGTGGGTGTGTGTGTGTGTGTGTGTGTGTGTGTGTGTGTAGTGTGTGTGGGGGGGTGTAGTGTGTGTGGGTGTGTAGGTGTGGGTGTGTGTGTGTGGGGTGTGGGGTGGTGGGGGGCACCTGCTGTAATCATCAGTATTCTGTTATTATTATTATTCCGCTTCTTCTTCTTCTTCCGCTCTTCAATCTTTGGCAGCTCATAGAACTGCTTGTGGGAAAGTTATGAGATTTGGCACACAGATAGAGGACAGTCTGAAATGTCACTATTGCAAATTTAGAGTCTCTAACTCAATCGCTGTAGCGCCACCAACTGTCCAAAGTTGCTCTCATGTTTATGTTAATAACTTTTGAACCGTAAGGGCTAGAAACAAAATAATTTTTCCTCTGATTCCTTGGCTCAAGATGATTCGATTGCACGAACACCTCCTAGGCCATTTTCACCAAAATTTAACCAGATCATCTTCAGACCGTGCCGACAAAACGTTATGGAATTCAAGTCAATTCATCAAACCGTTCTCCACAACTCTTTAGCGTTTTCTGACAGGGCGTAGTTTGTGGGGGGGTTGGGGGGGAGATAACCCCCCCAATATTTAAATCTATGCATTACAACCCCCCCGATATTTATACCATGATCACATGAAAAATATGCAGACCCAAACTTCTACCCCCCCAATGTTCAAACCAAACCTACGCCCTGACCAAACTTGGTGTGTGTTATGACAACTTGGCCTGAGGAAACCTGCACAGTTTCAGCGCAGCGCCACCTAGTGTTCAGGCGATATGAAAAATGTACATTTTTGCTTATAACTTCTAAACGATTTTGCCAAAAATCACAAAACTGGTCTATTTCGATTTAGCGCAGCAAGTCGAGCGATAGCCAATCCTCTAATATAGAATTAATTTTGCTGGCTAAAAGTTATGGATTTCGTGTCGATAGACGAAACCGTTTTCATATACTGAATCTACAAATTTGATGTCTGGTGCCAAAATTACTCTGAGCCTGCATCTCTGCAATGCTTTGGCATTTTGACACCAAACTTTGCTTGTGTTATTGTCACCTCTGACCACAGCACATCAGTTTGGTTAAAGCGCAACCTTTTTTTCTGGCTAGACTTGTCGTGCCTTCTTTGTGCTTGGCCTCTCAATTGCTGCTTGCAGCTTCATTTTACATTTGATTTCATTTCCCCCTACTGGATACAAATAATTGTAGTATAAAATAATTTGGGCATCAAGGTTTAGTTTTATTACTTTGATCAAACTAGAGGAGGATGGTAGTTCCTTTGTTTCATCTCAAGAGGTTTTTCTTGCCTTGTTTATAACTGAAGTGCAATAAGTTTAGTCCTTTGAGACTGACAAGCGAAGAGTACATAGACCAAATACAGAAACAGGCAAATGATGCAAGCAAAAGAAATAGTAAATCCTTCACGAATCAAAACCTTTAGTAATTGTATGTAACATCTGAACAAGTGCATTGACACACAGAGAGGTCTTGTGCTCTTTTGGCTCCTGTAACACTGCATTGTCCAATCAACTTGTCTTCTATTCTGTTTCTTTAGCCTATTTAACACATAACAGTGATTATTACGGAAACTTGTGTTTGCAATAGGTCACCATTAATTTAACTCCTTAGTAAATAAACACTCTTCTGTTGGAGGTTTTGACAGTTCTTTATTCCCTTTTATAAGGCTGATGGATCCCTGCATATATATATATACACAATATATATATATATATATATATATAAACACAAGAACTTGCTATATTGAGAGCTACACCAAGAAGGGGAGAAGGTAACATCATAAACAACACTGACAGGTCATCAAAAAAAGAAGGGAAATGAGGAAATGTCTAACAGCACAACTGGATGACACTGAATGCGAAGGGAAGGGTGTTGATCGCAACTAAGAACCTGACCTAATAACTTAAACCTAATTAAAAAATAATAATAATAAAAAACAAACAAACAAAAAAACGCAGATTTCACACACAGTGTATTTTAAATAGGTTAGGTGGAGAACCATTTACCATAAATATTTTTAAGGAACCAAGATATATAAAAAAGTGATTTATCAACAACAACAAAACATTGTTAGTCTCTCTTTTTAAATGTATTCTTTCTTTTCATTCTCTGCTTGATTTTCTTTTTTCCCCCTCTCCAAGGCCGACTTCTCCCAATAAAGGAAAAATGATCAAAGCCCAAAACATACGAGTTAGTATAAAACTAACAAATGATTGGAACACCACAATCAACGCATCACAAAACAAACCCACAGACACACAACAGCAAAACACATTATCTTCATCCAAGAAACTGCTTCAGTATGAGTCTTCTTCAGTTTTCCTCAGTGCTCGTACTGTATCAGCACAGGTAATGATCATCATAACCATCAGAATAACTTCACAGTGTGGTAGAGAGTGAGGTGAGAGCAGGAGAGCTTTGTAGTAGTTCACATTGGGAGAATTCAAACAAGATCATAATAACAAACAGAATTAGGAAACCCAATAGTTCATAGATAGTATACAAAAAATCGCCACGTTTAGGTGCTTGTCTTTCCCATCACACTGCTCTGGGAAGGCATTGATTGGCTAGAAATGGGACTAGATGGTCCGATGTATCGTTCAGATGAGAGAGAATGGCCATATGCTGACAGAAGTGACCTGACATGGTGTTTTCTCATCAGGGAAAGCGGATTGTAGCCAACAGAATAACGTGTGAGCGGTTAGGTTCGTTGCCGCAAGGCTCGCCTCTTCCTATTGTAGTAGTGGTGAAGACCAGTCTGTCTGGAGTAGTTCATCATGTAGTTTTGTTTGCGGGTGCTGTGAAGAGGAAAGCAGACAGAGGCAGGTTGGGTTAACGGCAAGTTCTCCTGTGCAATCTCTCCTCTGAGGCGTAACAACTATTCACATAGTACTACAGAATCAAATCGATCGTTCACTCGAAACCTCAAACACTGCCGCCGGTCCTTTAGTGGATCTCAATGGTTTATTAATCGACAGAGACTTTGACTGAAGACATCTGGAGCAGTGCTTGAGGTTGGAGCTTGAGGAAAGACTGACAGGTGGAAAAAGAATAAAGAGACCAAACGTAACAACAGTGAGAGGTTGTGAGTAGGAGAGACAGACAGACAGACAGACAAGAAATAATAATAAAATAAAATGTGGAAAAGATTCTGAGAGTTGCTATTGCTTAGCCTGTCATTGCCTCTTCTGTCCGTCAGGTTGGGACCAATGAGCCAGGAACGCAGCCAGGACAGGAATGGGCGTCTGCAAAGCATGAAGGGACAGGAGGGTGGGAGATGGAGCTGTGATGAGGGTGAAGGACCGGTGAAAGGGATCTGTGCTAATCTGTGAGTCTTTAGCGGAGATACAGCCATGACACAACAAGTTAGCAATGGCTTATGGACAAACACGATGACCTGGGGCGGGTTACTAAGCATGCAAACAAATATAGTGTTTGATTCGACTGTACCCACATATACCATTGGACATTTATTCATATTTATTGAAAGGCTTTTATCCCCATGATATAATTATACCCTTTAAAAAGTTGTAACCTTACAAACAACTTCATTATTAAGTGAAAACATATATATATATATATAAGTGAAACATTTTATTTTTTACACTGCAGGTTTCATATGCAATGCAAGTCTTTTCCATTATGTCAGTGTGGCTTAAAGTTGTAGAATGACGGAGATGGAGATTAACCTCACACAGTATCACACCACAATGGGACTCATGAATTTTGGAAACCGTGTAAATTAAGGTTCGGAAATGGATTGCTTCTTTCTCAAGTCATCTGTCCACTCATGGACAAAAGTATTGGGGGACACATCTCAGTTCTTGAATTCAGGTGTTTCAATCATTGCCACAGGTGTATAAAATCAAGCACCCAGCCATGCAGTCTGCATTTACAAACATTTGTCGTTCTGAAGAGCTAAGCGAATTTAAGCGTGGTACTGTTGTCAGGAAGCATACAACGGATCCAGTAGCGAGTCGAAAACAAGGTTTATTGTAAACAATTAGTAGAACAAACAGGTAGGCTGGCAAGCAACAAGCTCTCAGCGGGTCCTAGGAAACAGGAGAACAGTCGAATAGAATCCAAGCAGGGTCGAAGAGAAGTGACGCGTAGTGAAATCCTCAGCACAGGCAGACCACAGTACAGGCAGAACGAGGAGATCCGTGCAAGCCGAGAGCAGGACCAGAACTGCACAGAACAGATGTAAGCAAGAACCAGCAACCAAAACGATCTGACACAGAACATGAGTAGACAGCACTACATATAGGACAATTAAACGAGACGCACCTGCGACTGATCTGATCGCTCGTCAGCGCAGCTGGTGCTGATAGGCAATCAGATCAGCGCAGTACACACAGAATGAGCAAGCAAACCCATGAACCGTGACATTACCCCACCCCCTAGGAGCGTCACCTGACGCTCTCAGAGGGTCCTACCTGGCGATTGTAATCATCGATAAGGGAATGATCCAATATGTCCCGGGCAGGAACCCAACTCCTCTCCTCCGGGCCGTAACCCTCCCAGTCCACCAAGTACTGGAATCCACGTCCCCTCCGCCTTGAGTCCAGGATGCGATTAACCGAATAGGTTGGTTCCCCATCTACGATTCGCGGCGGTGGGGGAACCGGGACAGGCGGATTAATAGCTGAACGAAAAACTGGCTTGATTTTAGAAACATGGAAGGCGGGGTGAATTCTCCGGTACGCCGGAGGAAGTTTGAGGCGGACCGTCACCGGACTAAGGATCTTGGTGATGGTAAACGGGCCGATGAATTTAGGAGCTAATTTTCTACAAACGGAGCGGAGAGGAATATCAGCAGATGAAAGCCACACTTTTTGACCAGCGACGTAGACGGGAGGTCTCGACCGGTGGCGATCGGCCTGGACCTTAGTGCGCAAACCCACCTGGAGAAGGGTCTCCCTGGCCGTTCTCCAGATGTCTTTGCACCCCTGGACGAATTCGTGGGCAGAGGGAACCGCGACTTCGGATTCCAGACTAGGAAAAATTGGTGGCTGGTACCCTAAACTACACTCAAACGGAGATAGGCCCGTGGACGACACTGGTAATGAGTTATGCGCGTACTCAACCCATGAGATATGCTGACTCCAAGAGGACGGATTCTGTGACACTAAACATCGCAAACCTCGTTCCAAATCTTGGTTGGCCCTCTCCGTCTGACCGTTGCTCTGGGGATGAAACCCAGAAGAAAGGCTGACATTCGCCCCCAGCAACCGACAAAACTCTCTCCAAAATTTGGATATAAACTGGGGACCCCTGTCAGAGACCACGTCTGTCGGGAGGCCATGGATACGAAACACGTGGTCTATGACAGCAACCGCTGTCTCTCTGGCTGATGGTAATTTGGGCAGAGGGATGAAATGCGTAGCCTTCGAGAACCTGTCCACCACGGTTAAAACCACCGTGTTACCCTGTGAGGCAGGGAGACCTGTCACGAAATCTAGCGCAATATGTGACCAGGGTCTCGAAGGAACTGACAACGGTTGAAGGAACCCAGCAGGAGGACGAGTGGAAGACTTACAACTGGCACAGACCGAGCAGGCCAATACAAAACGACGAGTGTCGCGAGCCATAGTTTGCCACCAGAACCGTTGCTTAATGAGAAAAATGGTACGATTGACTCCTGGATGACAAGCCACCTTGGAACAATGACCCCACCGGATGACGTTGGACCGCAACTTCTCTGGCACAAATAAACGACCTGGTGGACATCCGGGCGGAGGCACTACCCCGTCTAAGGCCATGCGGACCTTCGATTCGATCTCCCAGGTCAACATTGAAACCACACAATTACGTGGAACGATGGACTCGGGAGAAACCGGGCGTTCAGATTGGTCAAAAATGCGGGACAATGCGTCAGGTTTAATGTTCTTGGAACCTGGACGATAGGAAATGGAAAAATCGAACCGACCGAAAAAAAGTGCCCACCGAGCCTGCCTAGAGTTAAGTCGTTTGGCGGATCTGATGTATTCAAGGTTCTTGTGGTCGGTCCAAACAATGAAAGGTACCCCCGAACCCTCCAACCAGTGACGCCACTCCTCCAAGGCTAACTTGACTGCCAACAATTCTCTATTACCAATGTCGTAATTACGTTCGGCGGAAGACAAACGATGAGAATAATAAGCGCACGGATGAACCTTGCCGTCCACGGAGGAGCGCTGGGAGAGAACCGCACCTACCCCCACCTCTGACGCATCGACCTCCACCACAAACTGACGAGAGGAATCAGGGGCGACAAGAATGGGGGCTGAAACAAAGCAGTCCTTGAGTTTGGAAAATGCAACTTCAGCTGCACTAGACCACCTGAACGTCGTCATGGTGGAGGTCAAGGCTGTCAGAGGCGCGGCTAGTTGGCTATAGTTGCGAATAAAACGCCGGTAAAAATTGGCAAAGCCCAGAAACCTCTGCAGGGCCTTGCGGGAATCTGGAGTTGGCCAATTAACCACTGCCTGAATCTTGTCGGGATCCATGCGCACCCCCTCAGACGACACGATGTATCCTAAAAAAGGAACTGACTGTGCATGAAAAGCGCATTTCTCCGCCTTGACAAAAAGCCCATTCTCTAACAGCCTCTGAAGCACTCGTCTGACGTGCTGAATGTGTTCCTGGAGAGACGAAGAAAAAATCAATATGTCATCCAGGTAAACATATATGAACTGATCGACCATGTCTCTCAGCACGTCGTTGACGAGTGCCTGGAAAACCGCGGGGGAGTTGGAAAGGCCGAAAGGCATAACCAAGTATTCAAAATGCCCCCTGGGGGTATTAAACGCGGTTTTCCACTCATCCCCCTTCCTGATGCGGACCAAATGATAGGCGTTACGTAGATCCAACTTTGTGAACAAAGAAGCGCCCTGCAACCTCTCGAAGGCTGAAGACATCAGCGGCAAAGGATAAGTATTCTTTACCGTGATGCTGTTCAGCCCTCGGTAATCAATACAAGGACGCAGGGAACCATCCTTCTTTCCCACAAAGAAGAACCCCGCCCCTGCAGGAGAAGAGGAAGGACGGATGAGTTTGGCTGCCAGAGAATCAGAAATATATTTCTCCATGGCCTCCCTCTCCAGAGTGGAAAGAGAGTATAATCTGCCCTTAGGCGGAGACGTACCTGGCAATAAGTCTATAGCACAGTCATAAGGACGGTGCGGAGGAAGAGAAGCCGCCCGGGACTTACTGAACACTTCCTTCAGGTCGTGGTACTCCCCGGGCACGTTAGACAGATCTGCCTGCTCATCCTGCAACACAGAACAAGACACAGAAGAACACGCAGACACCAAACAAGACGCATGACAGTTCTCACTCCAAGACATGACAGAGTTCTGACGCCAGTTTATGTGAGGATTGTGCAGGGTGAGCCAGGGGTGTCCCAACACCACAGGAGCAAAAGTCGAGTCAATGAGGAGAAAGTAAATCTCCTCGACGTGGTTACCCGATGTGATAAGACTCACCGGTCCGGTGGAGTGGGTGACCGATGACAGGAGTTGTCCCCCCAGTGCATTTACTGAGATAGGGTGAGTAACGGGAATTATGGGAACTCCCAGACGACGTGCCAGGTCACGGTCCATAAAGCTCCCCTCCGCACCGGAGTCCACCAGAGCCTCACACTGATGATAAGAGGCGGCCCACTGCAGTCTTACCGGAAGGAGCGTTGCTTCTCGAGAGGATTCATTCCAGGAAATGCCACCCGTCAGTAACCTCCGTTCTACTGACGGGTGTTGGCTTTTACCGGGCACTTGGATGCAAAGTGACCCCCGGCTCCGCAGTACAAGCACAGTCCTTGTGCTCTTCTGCGCTCCTTCTCCTCTCTAGAGAGACGAGCTCTGCCCACCTGCATGGGTTCTGGATCGAATGAGTGGCCGACCGCATCACCTGAAGGGAAGACCGGATGGACCTCCACGTCTGGAACTCGACCTCTCTGCATCAGAAGACTTCGACGTTGTAATCTCGTGTCTACTCGGATAGCTAGATCAATCAATCCATCCAATGTTGCAGGTAACTCCAGGGTGTATATCTCATTTTGTATGCGGTCGGCCAACCCATGCAGAAACATGTCCCACTGCGCCTCGCTGTTCCACTTACACTCCGCAGCCAGCGTCCGGAATTCAATGGAATAGTCCGTAACCGATCTCTGCCCCTGATGTAGATCGGCTAATACTCTTGCTGCTTCCCTGCCTGCAACTGCCCGATCAAACACTTTCTTGAGCTCGGTGCTGAAGGTCTGGAAAGACTCCAAACAGTCATGTCCCTGCTCCCAAACAGTGGTTCCCCACAGCGCCGCTCGTCCAGATAGTAGGGTAATGACAAAAGCCACTTTAGATTCCTCTGTGGGAAATGATGAGTGCTGTAGGGCAAAAAACAATGAGCATTTTGTCAAAAATGATCGACATAGATGTGGCTCACCAGCATAGGCAGCAGGAGGAGGCAGACGGGGCTCCGGATTGTAGACGGGGCGATCGGTGGGCGGAACAGCGGGTGGTGGATTAGGCGCAGTGGGCGCGTGGGCAGGCTCGACTCTAAGATGTTGCTGTTGCGTGGTTAAATCAGATACTTGCGTCACTAAAGCCTGGATTGCTCGACCAGAAGCCGTGATTTGTTCGTCCTGTCGATCGAATCGAGCATTAATGTTGTGAAGGGCTTCTCTCAGTTCGTTTATACTCGCTGGATCCATAATGGTCAGATCGTTATGTCAGGAAGCATACAACGGATCCAGTAGCGAGTCGAAAACAAGGTTTATTGTAAACAATTAGTAGAACAAACAGGTAGGCTGGCAAGCAACAAGCTCTCAGCGGGTCCTAGGAAACAGGAGAACAGTCGAATAGAATCCAAGCAGGGTCGAAGAGAAGTGACGCGTAGTGAAATCCTCAGCACAGGCAGACCACAGTACAGGCAGAACGAGGAGATCCGTGCAAGCCGAGAGCAGGACCAGAACTGCACAGAACAGATGTAAGCAAGAACCAGCAACCAAAACGATCTGACACAGAACATGAGTAGACAGCACTACATATAGGACAATTAAACGAGACGCACCTGCGACTGATCTGATCGCTCGTCAGCGCAGCTGGTGCTGATAGGCAATCAGATCAGCGCAGTACACACAGAATGAGCAAGCAAACCCATGAACCGTGACAACTGTGGTAGGATGCAACCTTTGCAATAAGTCAGTTTGTGAAATCTCATCCCTGCTCGATATTCCACGGTCAACTGTAGGTGGTATAATTGGAAAGTGGACGCGTTTAGGAGCAAACACTACTCAGCCATGAGGTGGAAGACCACATAAAGTCAGCAACATTTGCAGCTGATTATAGATGAAGAGTCTATGTCAACCGGCATTAATATCAGCACAAATACTGTGCGGCGGGAGCTTTGTGGAGTGGATTTTCATGGCTGAGCAGCAGCATGCAAGCCTCATTTCACCGAGTACAACTTCGGATGGAGTGGCTTAAAGCAGAAACGTGTTCTGTGGATTGAAGACTCATGCTTCTCTGATTGGCAGCCTGATGGGCGAGTCTGGGATTGGTAGGAGGGATACTGGTACGGGACTGTTTTTCAGGGGTTGGGCCAGGTGACTTACTTCCAGTGAAAAGAAATCTTAATGCTTCAGAATACCATGACATTCTGGACAATGCTATGCTTTCAACTTTGTGGGAACTGTTTGGTGAAAGGCTTTCTTTCTATTTCAACATGACTGTGAACCTGGGGCAAGAAATGGTTTGATGAGTTTGGTGTGGAAGAACTTGACTGGCTCGCACAGAGTCCTGACCTCAACCACATCCAACACCTTGGGATGAACTGGAATGGAGATTGCGAGCCAGGCCTTCTCGTTCAGTATGAAGCCTTCCCAGAAGAGAGGACACTGCTAAAGCTGCAAAGTGGGGACCAACTCCACATTAATGTCTATGTATTTAGAACGAGCTGTCATTACAGTTCCTGTTGGTGTAATGGGTAGGTGTCCCAATACCTTTGTCCATATTACACATTTTTACACTCTTTTGAAATTTTCTAGGGACGCCTATTCATCTGCATACTTATTCAAATCTAATCAGCCAATCATGGCTCCTGTGAGCTACTCATGGCCTTAATCTTGGAATTACAGCGTCCTTCAAGGTCACACACACTCCCCAAATCTCAATCCAACAGATCATGTTCTAGATCAGCAGAGGTGCATCATAAACATGTAGCTGACAAATCTGCAACAACTGCATGCATGTCCAGGCTATCCTGTCAACATGGACCAGAATCTATAGGGATTGTTCCCAAGATCATGCTGAATCAATGTCCTATCCTATGTAGGAATCCAGGCTATTCTGGGGGGAAAGTGTGTCCTACACAGTTTCAGAAAATGTACCTAATAAAGTGACCAGTGAGTGTCTGTTGACTCTTTCATTACACTGTACTGCCTCACTATATTGCTTTGTGTTTGACGTGTGTAAGGAGTTCAAGTATATATTTATTTCTGACACTCCAGCTGTACAGTATATTGTTGCAAACTGTCAGAATCTGCAGTGACCTGGATGACCTGTTTCTGTACATACACCTGTCCGTAATGTTTCCAAGTATTTGAGTAATGAAATGTTAGATATATTTTGGGTGACATTAACCTCCAGCTGTGTAGAGGAAAGAGTCCTTAGATTAGGGTAGGATACAGGGAACGACAACAATGGAAACAACACACACAGTATACACACACACACACACACACACACACACACACACACACACACACACACACACACACACACACAGTGCTGTGCATAAGTCTTAGGCCAGGCCCGGAGTGGGTAATCGGGAGAATCGGGAGTATTCCCGGTGGGCCGCTTCACTTTTGGGCCGGTCGAGGATATTTTTTTTTTTTTTTTTTCACATTTCAATGTCACATCAGTTACATTAGGCTACAAACGTTCCGCATTCTGACACCGCAGCGCACAACTCAGCATGGGTTGTACCAAGTGAGGGAGTTCTCCCCTCCCCTCCTATAGAAATGGTTGGGTCCATAGCCCGTCTTTTCAAAACGTTTTCTCAGGGAGGCTACCGCGGCACCGCCTGCGCCTACTGATAGCTGGGCCGGCCGTAACGGTACGCGTCAGGGAGGATGGATGGGAGGAAGAGGCCAGGAGGTATGGAAGCTTTGTTTCCGCCACAGAATAAAACATTTTAAAAGATAATTGCGACTTTTTATCTCACAATTGCGAGTTTACATGAGAAAAAAAAATCAGAATTGCGAGATATAGCCTAAAGTCACAATTGCGTGAAATAAAGTCGCAATTGCGTGATATAAAGTCAGTATTGCCTTAAATAAAGTCGCAATTGCATGTTATAAAGTCAGAATTGTGAGATATAAAGTCAGAATTGCCTGAAATAAAGTCGCAATTGCGTGTTATAAAGAATTGTGAGATATAGAGTCAGAATTGCGTGATATAAAGTCGCAATTGTGTGTTATAAAGTCAGAATTGCGAGATATAAAGTCAGAATTGTGTGAAATAAAGTTGCGATTGCTTATTATAAAGTCAGAATTGCAATATATAAAGTCAGAACTGCGTGAAATAAAGTCGCAATTGCTTATAAAGTCAGAACGGCAAGATAAAGAGTCAGAATTGTGTGATATAAAGTCATAAAACGTGTTATAAAGTCAGAATTGCGAAATATGAAGTCAGAACTGCAAGATATGGAGTCAGAATTGTGAGATATAAGTCAGAATTGCATGATATAAAGTCGCGATTGCTTATTATAAAGTCAGAATTGCAATATATAAAGTCAGAACTGCGTGAAATAAAGTCGCAATTGCTTATAAAGTCAGAACGGCAAGATAAAGAGTCAGAATTGTGTGATATAAAGTCATAAAACGTGTTATAAAGTCAGAATTGCGAAATATGAAGTCAGAACCGCAAGATATGGAGTCAGAATTGTGAGATATAAAGTCAGAATTGCGTGATATAAAGTCGCAATTGCGTGTTATAAAGTCAGAATTGCGAAATATAAAGTCAGAATTGTGTGAAAAAGTTGCAATTGCTTCTTATAAAGTCTAAGTGAATTATTATTTAACCTTTACATCATTTGTTAACCCATGGTATTAATACAAACTACACATGGTATTAATACAAACTACACAATAGTACGAGCTGAACTGTTGCTTCATTTATCCAATTAAAAAAAAGTGCTAATTTGGAATTCCACCATGGAAAAAGTGGGCCGGTCTTGGGCCTGAAACTCCCGGGCTGAAAAGTGGCCCCACTCCGGCCCTGTCTTAGGCACATTAGTTGCTTCATCGAAACATGAGTTAGGGTTATTAATGGAAATCTGATGGAAATCTAAAACTGATATTCCCTACTGGTACACTAAAGAAAAAGATATAAATAACAGTCCTAAAGTACAGTAAATGTTTGACTTTTACACAGTACCGTACATTGTTACAACTTCCACCTTCAGATTAGGTCCAATGCTGTGGGGGTTACACTTTATTCCAATAGTCCACTTTAGAAATTTTACTAACTATGATTAACTGTGCATCTCCATGTTAACCCAGCAGTCAATAGAGTTTTTGTAGACTGTCTGATTAATATCTACTGACACTTTATTTTGATGCTCCTCAACAGACATTCTACTGACTAGAAGGAATTTTGCGACTACTAATCAACTTATTCTACTAACCCGAATCTAACAGTCTACTAATACTCTTATGAAGTTATTTGACATGTTGTTGGAAAGTTACTTATAGTTAGTAGAATGTCTAAAGTGGACCATCGAAATCAAGTGTAACCGCTGTGGGATATTCTTCAAGAAGACAATATATTGGTAAAAACCAATGAACCTACTGTGTGTGCTGTGTTTGCAATTTTAATCGTCACCTAAAAGATAATTAACTTTAGGTAACTTTTTCATGTGCTGTTTCCTTCATGTATGGGATGATGAGGTCTATAGTGATGCACAAGACAGGCTCATGAGGCGAGGGACGACCAAAAGCAGGGAACAGTGGTGCATTCTGGGAACAGCAAAGCACTTACCTGACACTACAGCCATGCCATAGGGAGCAAAATACAGAAGAGAGGAAAGGTTATAAGATGCAGGACAGGGCTGCTGCTGGCTTGCACAAAGATCTGGGGGTGGAAGAACCCTGACCTGCATCAGCAGGACAGGAACGGGAAAGGCGGAGGTGAGGAATAGGGAAAGGTGGAGGTGAGGAACGGGAAAGGCGGAGGTGAGGAACGGGAAAGGTGGAGGTGAGGAACGGGAAAGGTGGAGGTGAGGAATAGGGAAAGGTGGAGGTGAGGAACGGGAGAGGTGGGAAAGGTGAAGGTGAGGAAAGGGAAAGGTGGAGGGATGTGAGGAACAGGAAAGGTGGAAGTGAGAAACGGGAGAGGTGGGAAAGGTGAAGGTGAGGAAAGGGAAAGGTGGAGGGATGTGAGGAACAGGAAAGGTGGAGGTGAGGAAAGGAAAAGGAGGAAGGTGAGGAAAGGGAAAGGTGGAGGTGAGAAAAGGGAAAGGTTATAGCAGAGCAGCAGAGGACGGTGGAGTGAACATGTGAACATGTGAACATGTGAGGGGTGACAGTGATGAGAGAGAAAGAGAGAGCAGTGTGAGGACAAGAACTAGAGTGAGAGGGACGGGGCAGAGATATGTGTAGAAACAGGAGTGTGTGCGTCTAGGATGAGTACAGCCAGTGTTTAACATCTACTAGCCAATGCAGAACCATGTAGAAACTATAGTACTATTAATGAACTAACTTCATTATTGTTAGCCCGACAGGAGAATTTACGGTCAAATGAAAACACCTGTTTCATAAGTGTCAGTAAAGTACTTATGCTGAGAGATTATACTGATGTCTGAGTGAAGATGGTTCATTGTCTTTTTTTTATTAGTCTGAGTACTCACAGAATGACTTCCACATGGTCCAGCGCCCACTGATCATGACCTGCACCCTCGTGGCGTGGCTGCCACCATCGCAGCTGAACACCCCTCACACGAGCCTCCCTACACACACACACAATCACAGAACAACAGGCAAGAATAACTCATAGCATCTAGGTGTAATGGTGTTTCTTGACAACAATAAGTTGTTCCAAACAGGTGCACAATATATTGTAAAGCAGCATCACTGATTTCCCATCAAGCTCAGGGTCTGTGGAAGAACAAGTGAACATGTTTGAGACTTTTGTAGAGTGTGAGGGATGGGAGAAAATGGACCACTGAAGCACAACACATATAATCTTTGAGACATCCCTAGTAAGGACCCATCTTGTTCATAGACGACAAGGAACGTATATATTCGGCTCAAGTAAGAACAGATTGTTGCATGCATACAACAGAAACACAATAAGTCCATTCTCTTTATATCCATTCAGAGAACAGCACAAATATTGTTTGTGCCACAACAATGGATGACAGTTCAAACATTCAGAATTACGCAAATAAACATTTGGCACATTGCCTGTGTTACTTTGGAAGTCTTTTGGAAGTGATTAATGCATCTGTAAAACTTTTGAACTTTAAAGTTCACACATAACTGCAAGGCAAAAATCGGAAAGGCACCAAAGTGCAATTGCCGCCTTCTGAGGAAGGGATAATAAAGGAATCAGACACAGAGTTATGGCAGTTCTCCTAGTTTTGGGAGGAGCTCTGAGCTGGGTGACTTCTGAGACAGTAACCGCAGCACACAATCCCTGTGAGGCTCCCTCTGTGTGGTCCAGACTACAGGGAGCTTCTCAGTGCTCATGGAGTTCATTCCCCAGAACTTCATGCTCAAGGCTAGAGTTGTCAAGTCGGGACTGAAATCAAAAAAATGTGATGATACCAGCATTTCCCTCTAGCATTTTGAGTGCTTTTGAATGGATTCTTAAACACCTCTGATTGGCCACTGTGTTGCTGCGCTCAACATATATGTCTCTGATTGCCCACTGTGTTGCTGCGCTCAACATATATGTCTCTGATTGCCCACTGTGTTGATGCGCTCAACATATATGTCTCTGATTGCCCACTGTGTTGATGCGCTCAACATATATGTCTCTGATTGCCCACTGTGTTGCTGCGCTCAACATATATGTCTCTGATTGCCCACTGTGTTGATGCGCTCAACATATATGTCTCTGATTGCCCACTGTGTTGATGCGCTCAACATATATGTCTCTGATTGCCCACTGTGTTGCTGCGCTCAACATATATGTCTCTGATTGCCCACTGTGTTGATGCGCTCAACATATATGTCTCTGATTGGCCACTGTTTTGACGCGCTCAACATCTGTATGTCTCTGATTGCCCACTGTGTTGATGCGCTCAACATATATGTCTCTGATTGGCCACTGTGTTGATGCGCTCAACATATATGTCTCTGATTGGCCACTGTTTTGACGCGCTCAACATCTGTATGTCTCTGATTGGCCACTGTGTTGATGCGCTCAACATATATGTCTCTGATTGCCCACTGTGTTGATGCGCTCAACATATATGTCTCTGATTGCCCACTGTGTTGATGCGCTCAACATATATGTCTCTGATTGCCCACTGTGTTGCTGCGCTCAACATATATGTCTCTGATTGCCCACTGTGTTGATGCGCTCAACATATATGTCTCTGATTGCCCACTGTGTTGATGCGCTCAACATATATGTCTCTGATTGCCCACTGTGTTGCTGCGCTCAACATATATGTCTCTGATTGCCCACTGTGTTGATGCGCTCAACATATATGTCTCTGATTGGCCACTGTTTTGACGCGCTCAACATCTGTATGTCTCTGATTGCCCACTGTGTTGATGCGCTCAACATATATGTCTCTGATTGGCCACTGTGTTGATGCGCTCAACATATATGTCTCTGATTGGCCACTGTTTTGACGCGCTCAACATCTGTATGTCTCTGATTGGCCACTGTTGATGCGCTCAACATATATGTCTCTGATTGCCCACTGTGTTGATGCGCTCAACATATATGTCTCTGATTGCCCACTGTGTTGATGCGCTCAACATATATGTCTCTGATTGGCCACTGTTTTGACGCGCTCAACATCTGTATGTCTCTGATTGGCCACTGTTGATGCGCTCAACATATATGTCTCTGATTGGCCACTGTGTTGACGCGCTAAACATATGTATGTCTCTGATTGGCCACTGTGTTGACGCGCTCAACATATATGTCTCTGATTGGCCATTGTGTTGACACGCTCAACATATATGTCTCTGATTGGCCACTGTGTTGATGCGCTCAACATATATGTCTCTGATTGGCCACTGAGTTGATGCGCTCAACATATATGTCTCTGATTGGCCACTGTGTTGACGCACTCAACGTATGTCTCTGATTGGCCATTGTGTTGACGTGCTCATTCGCTGCAATGATCAACACTTCAAAAACATGCTGTCTTTGATGCTCTTCATCAAGCGCTTACACAGATACACACGGGAGCGCTTGAAAGCGGCATCTATCAGCGGATCCATCTTTCAACGGATATATTAGGGATCCGCTGATAGACGTCTGCTTTTAAATGCTCCTGTGTGCATCTGTGTAAGCGCGGTGAAGTGCATCAAAGATGTCATTGAGCCGGGAAACCGGGAACACTCCCCATAAATCCTGATGTACTCATAAGAAGAATGGCGTCTACGCTATTATTAGTCTCTCTGTTTATCCGAGGTTTACCGCAGTCCACCGGATCCAGGCCGTATCCAGATCTGATGAAGGACCTACACCTGGACACGATGACAACGCAGTCCTGAAGTGTCAACCAGTCCCTCCCCTGTTTACTGAAGTCAGCCGGACCCCGGCCGTATCCAGATCAGATGGTGGACCTGCACCTGGACCCATCCATGACGCATCCCTGAAGTGCCAGCCTCATCAGCCCTGTGAAGGCCTCATCGACACGACAGCCATTGGCACTGATCCTCAACCAACACGTCTCCATATCAGCGTGATGACTCCGACTTCCAACCAGATGGAACTGGATAAATATTCTGAATGTTCTGATCCAATCTGACTTCTGACCTGTAATGCGGCCTGGATCATAATCATACACCGTTCACTCTTGGCCAGAGGAGAACTGAGCGACTGAGCCTGGGTTCTCCCAAGGTTTCTTTCTCCATTCTGTCACTGATGGAGTTTTGGTTCCTTGCCACTGTTGCCTTGGCTTTTGGCTTGCTTAGTTGGGGACATTTAAAGGGATACTTCACCTCTGGGAAGATGAATGTGTATTTAAAATAGGTCATTTAAGTAGAAGAAATGTGGAGAAATTTTTTAATTTGGAGCTTTCTAGACTGAGAAAAGCCAGAAAATGTATTTTTGGCTTATGTGGATGAAATACAACAACTCCCAGAATGCACTTGCTTCGCTGCCTTAGGAGGCCACGCCTACCGGTTAGAGAGCACAGTTGAAAACAACAAGGCTAGCCTAAGTAAGTGATGAGTTTGCCAGGGATTTAGAGACCCAAAATGTCCGGGATTCGGCTTTTGCGTTCTACAGTCGCCATTCATCATGTTTACTGTGGCGAGCAGGACGAGGCTGACGGCCGCGGGAGAACGGCGCGAGGCCGGTGGCTTCATTACTGAGACGCGCCGGGTCTCGCATCTCTCACGGAGGAGCGGAAATTTTCTTAGCAAGGGTAAAACACACATCAACCTATCCTAACCTTGTTTAGCGTTCATGTAAACACTGCAGTCAGATTCACCGATCGGAATTAATTCAGTTAGATTGAAACGAAAGGTGTGCATGTAAACAATGAATGGCGACCGCAGAACGCAAAAGCCGAATCCCGTACATTTTTAACAGTCTCGCCCGCCGGACAAGTCCGGGAAAAGGAAGTCCGGGAAAAGGAAGATGGTAACCCCTACTTACTCAGCTTTCTCCTATTATTCAGCTTTCTCTACAGAACAAGAGCATGCTAGCTTAGCTTCCAAAGAAAGACGGCTGACACTGTGTACATTCTGTGAGTGAGATCCCACCTCCTATGGGCGGGTTGAACACATGCGCAACAACGCCATCTACTGGCTGTAGTCTTTAGCCTCTGGACAGAAAATCCTCCGATGACGCAAAATGACGATTTTTACGTCATCGGAGGATTTTTTCCAGACAAAAAAATACATCAATCTCTCCTCTCAGGGGGATATGAGGGGGGAAAGCATGGTAATTTGAAAATACTACAGGTTTTCTACTAATACAAAGCTTAATGCTAAATCCTGAAGTAACCCTTTAATATTCAACAATATTATTGATCTGCCTTACTTAGGGTGGACGATGATGCAATTTTCTTCTGGAAACAAACTTTGTTGTATTATTTTCATGTTATCACTGTGAAGCTGCTTTGATGCAATCTGTATTGTAAAAAGCGCTATATAAATAAAGGTGACTTGACTTGACAATCAGAGGTGTTTAAGAATCCGTTCAAAAGCACTCAAAATGCTAGAGGGAAATGCTGATATCATCACATTTTTAAATTTCAGTACCAACTTGGTACCATAGTCTGTATTTTTTGACAACTCTAGTCAAGGCTGTTGAAATGGAAACCAACTTGCCCAGCACAACCAGTGGAAGAATTCAGGGAAACTTATGGTGTGTTCATGCGATTCGATTAAAGCGAACTCTGGTGTGATTGCTCTGTTAGTGCGGTTCAAGTGTGATCGCTGCCATCTGAACCAAAAAAGCGTTTCCAAACAAACTCTGGTGCGGTTCAGAGTTCAACGAGCACATTTAGTGCCGACAAACAGCATTGTTTTAGATCTTTGGTAAATTCTGCCGCAAAATATACATAAAAAAAAAAAAAATTATGTTCTGTGTTAAAAATGACAGTGTAAATGCTTAGCAAACCAGAACTAAAACTAATTTATTTATTTTTTTGGTCCAGACAAAAAGAACCAAGAGAACCGAACGACAAGCGTGAACACATTGCATTCAAGGTATAAATTTGATCAGTCGTGGCATTGTTTGCAGCTGCTCTAATGTACAGGGGCAACAAACAATAAAAGTGATTCAACATTTTCATAACATTATTCTGTGTGTGATGCGTGTTTGCAGACTCACAGTGGGATGTTGTAGGACACTCTCTGGGCCTTGATGAAGTCTTTCGGCTGGTGTTGGGCAATGACGTGCCAGCTAACTCCATTATTGACGCTGTACTGGAGAAGCACGGCCCGGTCCACGGTATCGGCCTGATCCAGAGCAGTGTTACAACTGTCTGTCTGAGACACACTGCCTATCTGTAGCACGAACATGATCTTACTGGAGGAGAGAGATGAGCAGAGGATGGTGGCTGACGGTATTAAAAACACATGAAAACAAATGGATGTCTTGAATGGATTTTCTGCTCTACCTGGCGCGGGTCAGATCCAGAGGTCTAGTGATGGCCTGTCTCATCTTGCAACCGTTGAAGTACAGCGAGTCTCCGTGAGCGTGAGGAGAGAGCTGACCGCATCCACTGCCCACTCCACCACCCTGAATCTCACTCCAGCTCTCCGGAGACACAGAGCCCGACTCAAAGTTATCCTTGATCGAGCTGGGCAGTTCAGTGCTGGACAGAGAGCAGTCGTCACCTGAGAAAGACAAGAACTGGTCCTGTTGGTTCTGTCGTACTGGAAACATCATGGAATCACAGAGTCAGAGAAAACTGATACCCACCATGATGGCCCTCATCACAGATGCAGACGGGTCCGCTGGTACAGTACCCATGACCACTGCACAGACCGGGACATGCTTCCCCGATGTACACGTGATCCACACCCCAGCTGGAGCGCTCGCCGGCCGCCTCGTGCTGAATCCAGCGGAACTGAGTCGCACTGAACACACACACACACACACACACACACACACACACAGACACACACACACACACACACACACACACACACACACACACACAAACACACACACACACACACACACACACACACACACACACACACACACACACACACACACACACACACACACACACACACACACACACACACACACACAAACACACACACACACACACACACACACACACACACACACACACAAACACACACACACACACACACACACAGAGAAAGATTCAGTCTGTTTCACCAATCAGAGCACAGTGTGCTTTTCAGAAGGAGGGGCTTCATAGAGACAGGAAGTAAACAGAGCGTTACTGACAGACTGGGAAGTGAGGAGCCGCAACAATGGAGAATATGAGGAGAATAATCAACATTCAAGCAGGAAAACCTGTTCTAGTAGAGCCTGAAACCAAGCGTGTCAGAGGTTCTGGGTTCTAATCCGCACTCATATAAAGTTTATATATATATATATATATATATTTTTTTTTTTAAACCGATTATGTTTTTCAGTGGTTGTATATCAGGCAGGGACACTTTGTGTGCCTTTTGTTTTCTAATTTCACCGGAACGAATAGAGAGTCTCTCCACAACGGATTGAAGCGCGCGTCCGAGTGAAGACTGTGCGCGAGCCACAAGAGAACACAGTATCCGCCCCACTGATCGCAGCGGCAACGAGCACTTTGATCACTTGATTTAAAAAACAAAACATTTCAGCGCTAGATCGCCTCTTATTTAAAAAACGAACGAAATGAATGCTCTGCTAGTTAACGGGAGATGTTAATGTTTTGTTTATTTGTATTGGTACATTCATGCCGCGAGATGTTTCAAAAGTGGTGGGGACAATATCGACCTTAGAAAATAGTGGTGGGGACATGTCCCACCCGTCCCACCCGCAAATTACTTCTATGGCTGTAAGGGGTTATTTATAGGGACCCAATAAGCCGTACCCAGAAGACACATGGTCAGGCAGCTGAATGGTGACTCTGGTCCAGGCCGAACTGTTGACAGGACTGTAGATCGTGGACTCGTGGAACTGGAAAGGTGAGCAACCCATGTTGTTGACGGATGATGGGAGACAGGCGGACTGGACTAACTGCCACATGTCTGACCTGTGAAACACAAGCATTTTATTACTAGATAACATGTTACCACTTACTTTCTATTCCTACAGTATATACAGACAAATGTGCAAAATGGAAATAACAATGGCTGCAAACTGCAGTGACTCTGCAGACGACTCAATGAACTGCGGTTTTAGCCAACGTTCCCATTAATGTATGCAAATATTATTTCAGAATGTTCTCTGAATGTACAAAACATGTTTAAAAAAAACTTTTAAAAACTTTTAAAAAAATGTCTTTATAAAATGTTTTACTTTTTCTTTTTTCTTGGTTACATGAATATTAAAGGTGCAGTATGTAAGATTGACAGCTGGCGGTTTGAAATGGGTACGGATTGGAGAGGGTTGTTACCCTGGGTGTCGAAACACTATTGGGTAAATTGGCAGTGGGCGGAGTCACATAGACCGAAACAAAAACAGACATTCCAACACAGAACGCACATTTCAAAGTAAAAATAACTGGATGTAACATTGTTTTTCAGAGAAATAAATATGTGAACTTAGCATGTTAGCTAAATATCTGCAAACATATTATGGAATTTTTATGCATTAGTACAGACAAAAAGTTACATACAGCAACTTTTAGGGAATATTTAGTTTTTATCATCCTTCAAACATTATGGGAATGTAACTTTTTAATGTTCTCTGAACGTTCTGAAACAAGTTGCAACATTTAAAAAATGTTAGATGAATAGAGTATAAATAATGTTTTTGTGCTAATGTTTTGAGACATTATTAAAGACCAGATAACTTTGAATAAATGTTCTATTAACGTTACTGGAAGAACGTTTGTTCAGAACTCTGAGAGAACTTTGACAGAATGTTCCCTGTTCGCTGACACCCTATGCTCACAAAAATTAAAGTGCAAGGCTTTGCACATAAGATGATGCATCGAGATCAGCGTCACTTTGTCTGGACTGTCCGGGATGTGTTTGAATGAAAGCAGAGAATACAGGAACTCTCTGGCGGTGTGAATGAACACACGCATACACACACACACACACACACACGCACAATCTCTCTCACACACACTCACCTGGCATCCTTCCTGTACTGTAGAAGCACTGAATGATGATCATCACATCTGTCTGCCTCACAGCCGACCACAATCTAAAGTGGACAAAGACCTGTGTCACTGCATATATACGTGTTTATACGAGAAACCTGAGTGACATCAATCATCTTGAGCTCGAACCTTGAACTGTAAGATGTATCCAGGCTGAACGATGAGTTCACGGGTTGCCAGGATGTTGTGTGAGCCGTCTTGATTCTTGTTGGGCCAGTATAAGTGGAACGAGGGGTTCCCGCAGAAGCCAGCCGTGCGAACAGCATTGGGATAGAAGCTCCAGCTCTCCTCGTGAGAGACGCCCTCTGAGGAACGACAACATCACGTTACGAAAACATGCATCTTACGATTCTAGGATCACTGATTTAACCCTCTGGGGTCTGAGGGGTTTTCTGGGCCCTGGAGGTGTTCTGACATGCTCTGACATTTGTGCTCATTTCTGTTACTTGTAACATTTTCATGGCTAAAGTCTGATTACACTGTATTCAGCACAAACTCTGCTACAATAACATGTGAGCAGCATGCATGTAAATGTTTTTAGTTTTGAGAAAATTACATTTATGCGTGGCTTGTGAAAAAACAATAAGGCCATAAAACCCATACTGATTATTTGTTCATAAGACTTTTGAAAATTGTATCATGCAGTCTAGAATTTTTGCTTCAAAGCGATGTGAAAATCATCCTGCCTACTCATTCACATAAAACAATATATTGATTTAAAATTTGTAAGACATGTTTTGTGTAGGAAAGCTGTATGTGGGGAGGGCGTGAATCATCATGAATATTGAAGTGTTTCACTCCTGGGAAGACAAAGCCCCTCCCCTAATGGGCCTATCAGTGGGACTGTGAGGGAGCTTGAACAAAGAATGTGGAGAGATTAAACTTCAGGATACTAGTGGAATTCCACATGCCGACTGACCGTCATCGAAGGTGTCCAGCAGGGAGCTGGGGTTGATGTCGGACCCTCCCGCGAGGATGTTGTCTAAAGCCCACTGAGCTCGATCAGAACTGGGCCGAACCAGGCCGGAGCGCAGGGAGAACGGCTGCCACCAGCGCAGACGCGTGCCGTTGCTCAGAGCTCTCTCCGGCAGCACGATGTAATCTCTCCTCACCGACACGTACTTCTGATAGTCCATCTCATGGAGCAACGTCCAGGACACACCTAACAGAGAGAACATGAGGACATCATAACACCAGTGTTCATCTGTCTTTAGTGTGTAGTGTTGCTGTTTGATCATGAAGAAGCTCCAGTTCTTCTCTATATCAGTGTCAGTGTTTCTGAACTCCTGAAACGCCTCCATTGTTGTGTTGAGTTTCTTCCGGGAACGAACACGTCACAATATTCCTCATTTAAATAATTGATACGCAGAATAAAGGGGCGGGGCCTGGTTGAGTTAGTTAGTAGTGTGTTGAAACTGGTGGTTATGGTAAGGGGCGGGACATTTCCCAAACACACTCGAAGGGCTCGACCAATCACAACACACTGCTCCAGCCGACCAATCAGAGCACAGTGTGCTTAAGAAGGAGGGGCTTCATAGAGACAGGAACTAAACAGAGCGTTACTGACAGACTGGGAAGAGAGGAGTCGCAACAATGGAGAATATGAGGAAAATAATCAACATTCAAGCAGGAAAACCTGTTCTAGTAGAAGGAGGGGCTTCACAGAGACAGGAACTAAAGGCTTTGAGGAAGGGCATAATATGGCCTCTTTGATAAAAGTGAATATGAAAATGATTGTGTGTTTTTGTTTTTACGAATTAAACATACCTCCATCAATAGAATAATCCAACAAGACGCCCTCTTTCCGACAGGTTGGACGATGGCACAGCGTAACATTCTCCTCACTGCCGATTTTAGCCCAATACTCCACAAATCTAGAACAGGCACATGTTATTAATAAGAGAATACACTTACAGTTACTGCCTCTTACAAACCCTGAAATATGAACACACAACATTCCCATTGCATTAATAGCTGGTTCCTATTTGTACTTGGCAACCAAATAATCACTATCTATGAATGTTCTTTTTGTTTTGTTTTTTAAAAACATAAAATAACATTTACAGAACATTCTAGGAATTGTTTTGTTTTGTAATAAACATTCCCTAAAGATTATTTTTAGGTTTTGAACTAACCTTCTAATTAAAATGTTGCAGATGTTTTCTGTGACATCCTACTCAGAGCTTTAAATGTTTCATTTTTCATAATCATAAACTAAATATTGCAGAATTACATGACTGATATTACCGTTAATACAGCATTACATACAAAGTAGAAATTCGATCAGACTTGATTATAATAATCATAAATAAATCAAACTTTATAGCTGAACATTTTAAACCCGGATTAGGAGTATGAAAAGCATAAAAGCCTCATAAATGTGTGGCTTTGTTTTCCTTTAATGCAGTATATCTGCATGCGTCACAGAAAGTCTGTCTTCCACAGAAAGTCATTTAAAAGTAAATGTCATTTTGTTTTGTTTTTCCAGCTCACACTGAAGAGAGCCCGAGGTTAGCAGAGATTTGTTTGCTTATTGTTTATTTATTATTGATGTGCTCTGCTTCATGAACATTCTGGGGGGACATTTTCCTACTTCCATAAAGAAAACTTTCCTGTGAGTGTTGGGAACATTCTGTAAAGCATAATGTGTTGTGTCTGAACAGTTCAGCATCACAGCATCTCTCTGAGATCTGAGGCCGTCAGAAGAAGCTGTTGATGTCTGTGAAACTGTTTGACATACAGTGGGCCCATCATACACCCGGCACAAGTGTGTTTTGCTCGTTTCAGCCTGACGCAGTTTTCATTTTTACGTCCTGCGCCACATTGTTTAAAAAGCAAATGCATTTGCACCATCTGTTCACCCATGAGCTGCTGGTCTGAAACAAGGTGTGTGTTCAGGCGTATTGTTGGCGCGTTGCTATTTTGTGGAAACTGAAAGAGACTGAGCCATTGACCAACAAAAACCTGGTCTAAAGTCAATGGCGCAATTTTATTTTATTTTTTTTAAAGGACACATTAGTAATATGAGCCTGTAGAATTGAAAATAATCCAAGATATTTTAAATGAACAAAGATATTTGCTTGAATGTTTTTCTACCCCCTCTTTCTAACACAATGACCATTTGGAGTTACTAAAGGCACAGAGGGGCTGATGGTGATCTAGGCCTGCTGGCCAAATGTTTGTACTTTGGGGGTCGATGAATTGTCACACCTTTATACAGTGGGGGAAGTGACAGCAAAAGTGGATTCGCACTTGCGCCGTGCGCTTTAGACCATCCGCTTAGATTGTTAAAATAGGGCCCAGAATGTCATGTGTGTGACATGTGTAGTGTGTGTAGTTACTTCGCCCCGCGCAGGTCCAGATCTCTGGTGACGGCCTGTCGGGCCCCGGCCCCGCTGAAGTACAGAGCCGTTCCCTCCACCAGAACCCCACAGTCCGTACAGGGAGACCCGCCCTCCAGCGCCAGCCACTGCGGCCCACGGGCCCCGACCCACTCGAAGCGCTCCTTTAGCGACGCCTGCAGGGGACAGCGAGAGAGTGAGGTGTGTGTGTGTGGTGTGTGTGTCTGTAATGGTGTGTGTGTGTGTTTGTTTGAGTGTACCTTCAGAGAGGCGCTGGCGTAACAGCTGGGCCCGGAGAAGCCCGGGTCACACAGGCACTGCTGGTCCAGACAGTCTCCATGACCTCCACAGTGTTTCTCACACGCAGGACCGATGTAGAAGTTCTCCAGCGCCCACTGCAGATCCGAATGCCTCTGATAGAAGCGGAAGCGCACCGTTCTATAACAACATACACATATAGAGGATCAAAATGTATTCACCTATTATCTATTACATTCATAATAGCATCAAAGGAATCAATAAAATACGAATAATTAATACAAATAAGAAAAAAATCCAAAATGAAAAGTATCTCACGTGTCTGCGAGGCTGTCCGGCAGAGGATAGACGGCTCGCCTCCACCCGTCGGCAGGGAAGAACACTGACGGCTGGGACACCTGTCCTCCACAGCGCGGGTCCGCAGGCAAACACTGAGGCACCAGGTACTTCCAGGTCACGCCGAAGTTCACCGAGTACTGGACGTGAACCTGTCTCTCCGCAGGCTTCTCTGGCGCGCTGCAGCCCACCGCAATCTGACACACAACACACAACACACAACCACTGTCAATACTCGCCAGGTCAGGGATTTTTCTCATCTATAAGTAAGAAATAATGTACATCCAGCTGGTTGTTATCTCAGAATAAACCCAACAGGGTGATCAGGATCAGGTCTTCATCAGCCTGAAGGGGGTTTAGATAGTTTCTGAGATAACACACACACACACACACACACACACACACACACACAAACACCTGAAGGGGTTTATTCTGAGATAACACACACACACACACACACACACAAACACCTGAAGGGGTTTATTCTGAGATAACACACACAAACACACAAACACCTGAAGGGGTTTATTCTGAGATAACACACACACACACACACACACACAAACACCTGAAGGGGTTTATTCTGAGATAACACACACACACACACACACACACACACACAAACACCTGAAGGGGTTTATTCTGAGATAACACACAGACAAACACACAAACACCTGAAGGGGTTTATTCTGAGATAACACACACACACACACACACACACACACACACACACACACACACACACACACACAAACACCTGAAGGGGTTTATTCTGAGATAACACACACACACACACACACACACACACACCTGAAGGGGGTTTGATAACACACACACACACAGCTGAAGGGGTTTATTCTGAGATAACACACACACACACACACACACACACACACACACACACACACACACACACACACACAGCTGAAGGGGTTTATTCTGAGATAACACACACACACACACACACACACACACACACACACACACACACACACACACACACCTGAAGGGGTTTATTCTGAGATAACACACACACACACACACACACACACACACACACACACACACACACACAAACACCTGAAGGGGTTTATTCTGAGATAACACACACACACACACACACACACACACACACACACACACACACCTGAAGGGGTTTATTCTGAGATAACACACACACACACACACACACACACACACACACCTGAAGGAGGTAAGATAACACACACACACACACACACACACACACACACCTGAAGGGGTTTATTCTGAGATAACACACACACACACACACACACACACACACACACACACACACACCTGAAGGGGGTAAGATAACACACACACACACACACACACACACACCCACCTGAAGGGGTTTATTCTGAGATAACAACCGGCTGAATGTACATTATCTAGTGCTTTTATATAGCGCTTTTTTTAATATGTACTACAGTACACCCAAAGCGCTTTACATTCCAGTCAGGGGATCTCTCCACAACACCACCAGTAATATGCTTTGGAATGAAGTAAAAGTTTTCCAAAATAAAAATACTCAGATAAAGTTAACTTAAGTCAACTTAAGCGCAGTAACAAAGTAGAAATACTGTTCCTGTCCACCACTGGAAATCGGTGTGTACACCAACGACAGCAGGTGTGTGTTACTGAGCGTTTACCTTGAACTGCATGACCCAGCCTTTGGCAGGAAGTATGTCGTGTGTGACGGCGTACACTTCCTGTCCGTCAGTGTTTCCACACACCATGACTCCGTCTGGAGAACTGCAGAAGCGCTTGACAGAGCAGTCTTCAGAAAACAGCCAGTGATCACTCACTGAAAGGAAACAGATTCAAGTGAACATGTGTGCTGTCTACAGAGAAGAAGTGAGAGTTACGCCCTGTGACCCTGTGACCCCGTGACCCCGCGACCTGCTCATGTGCAACTGATTCAGATCAACAAGTAATTTAAAGAGGAGCTATTCTGCTTTTCTCACATGCTCATCTTTGCTGTTTGAGCATGAACAAGTTCTCGTCCCTCCAGCCGGAGTAATGCCCAGAGATGCCCAAACACCCTTGATGAACTTTGATTTGGCCTGCCATGTCATGAGGGAAGAAAATATAAAATAATCTGCCATTGAAGTAGACGTGTGTGGTTTATTCTGTAAGACTGTTAATCGTGGCAATTGCTACGCACAATATTGTTGCCATGGGCACTTCAAAACACTGTGAATAATTCTAGATAACATTTTAACTGCTTAGCTTTTTTCATTTCTCTGAACTTACAGAAGTTTAATTCCCATCACCTAATGAAGATTCAGAGCGCTCTAACCCAACCCTTATGGCCTGTTTAACACTACAATAATATGTAACTATAAGCCATGTATTAAACATCATTTCGCTGTTTATTTAATTATTGTGCTTAAAGAAGGATATTATTCCTTTATTAATAATAGATTTCATTTTTTATTTTAATTATGAAATACAAATATACTCTGTCTAATTGCATGTTTATAAACCATTATTTATGTTTGGATTAATTTAAAGATTCAAATATTCTTTTCCTTATTATTTATGTTTCCTAAAATGCCAGTTGGTGTTTAAAAGGTAACTAAAACATAAAAAATGGCAATACAGTTTCATTGTTAAAACTTTGAAAATAAAAGTGGATTAGTTAAGCAGATTGCTTATTGTTTTAAAATTAAGAAATCATAAATCAGGGGAACCAAGTCTAACCACTTTAAATTTAATATAGAAGTTTGATATAATGCAACTTTTACTTTCTGCCCAGGGAGTTTGATTTTTGGCCCTTCGTAGTAAAACGTAGTAAGACACTTAATCTGCCATGTTTCGTACCGATGGTCTCCTCGTGATGGGATGTAGCGCTGGTGTGTGTGCCATCGGCCGGTGCTCGCTCGTGACTGGGCAGAGCTACTCCTCCAAACGTGTCTGAGATCTGAGCGTGAGCGTCTGAGCCGGAGATCAGCACATTATCCAGAGCCCAGTCGCTGCGATCCGCCCCGTCGTGCTGAGGCTGCCACCAGCGGATCCGAACGCCCTCGACCCGAGCCTCAGCCGGAAGCAGAACATTCACAAACCTGCGGGAGAACAGACCATACAACACATCTCATCACTTAATAATCTTTCATATTTCACTCTGCTTTCAATACCATGACAAAGATCTGGTTTTTATTATTAATTTCTTAATTATTTTTGGGAGATTTTCCTTCACAACTTGAAATGGTCGGAAAAGAAACCAAATTTTAAATTATGCTACCGATTAAAAGTTTGGGGTCTGCAAGATTTCTTATATATATATATTTTTTTATAAAGAATTTTCTATTGCTCATCAAAGCTGCATTTATTTGATCAAAAATACAGTAAAAACAGTTAAATATTATTAGAATGTAAAGCAGATGTGTTCTATGTGAATATATAGTAAAGTGTAATTTATTCCTTTGATCAAAGCTGAATTTTCAGCATCATTACTCCAGTCTTCAGTGTCACATGATATGATGAGGCCAGGGTGCACAACTGATGATGTGTCATATTGGAGGCACCAGGCGGTCATCCCCCAATCCAACCCCACCCAAGAGGACATCTCCAACAACAGCGCTTGCTGATTATCAAGGGATTCTAACATCTAGTCCTAGTAAGCATATTAAACTCTGGTTTGGAACCAGTGACTACTGTGAAAGGGCAGTGGACAACCCGGGAAAGACCTGGTGACAGCCTGAAGAGACTGCTGACAGGAGGGAGCAGACCCCAACAGGGCTGGCATGGGCTAGCTACCCCTGTCGGCAGGGGCCAGTCACAACACAATGACTTGGATCCACCCAACCATTGCTACAAAAAATTCAAGAGGAAGAATACCCCCTGAGTCTGCGAGAGCGGGGGCGCAAGATGACTCACTGGCAGACCACACGGTAACAGACCTTGGAACAGAAACGACGACGACACAGATGATCAGCAAGACAGTTGACAGACTATCAGAACTGGCAGGACACAAACTACAAAGCTGTATCTGTGGCTGGAATAAGATCACATCGGAGAAGGGTCTCAAGATCCACCAGGGCAGAATAAAGAGCCTAAAAGAACTTACCAAAGGACCCTGCATTGACCACTACTTCCTCAGAGATAGGGCAAATCAGTCGGATGAAGCCCAGTGGCAGGATACTTACCACAGCCCACAGGGTATCAGCACCCCAGGCGAAGCTCAGACAAGCACAGCTCCACCAACGGACATGAGCCCAGACCCTATCCAGTCACAGCCAGCAATAGAGAGGAAAATGGATGGACGAAAGCCTCAAATTCTGTGGCCCAAATCCTGCCAGAAAAAGGAGTGGGGAACCATTGGTCTGAAAGGGGGTGTTGAAAGAAAATTGGAGAAGATAGGAGAGATCATATAAGGCTACGGCACAGAGAGATTCGGAGAGAAACGCAAGGGCCACAGTACTCAGAAGGAACCTTCAGCCCATCTTAAGTTTAGGAGGCAGCAAGAGATTGCGCAACTTGTGAAAGAGAGAAGATGCCTGAGAGGACAGTGAAAGAAGGCCACAGAAGTGGAAAGAGAAGGAAATGAGGTGTTACAGAGTGACAGCAAGCAGCGCCTTGCAACACAAGAAAGCAATGTAAGAAGAAAGATCGAACAAGGACTGCCTTCTATAGAGATCCGAACAAGTTCGCCAAAGACCTCTTTGTCAAGGAGAAAACCGGGAGTCTCAAAGTACCTGTGAGAGAACTGGAGGAGCACCTGAGAAAGACCTACTCCGACAATCAGAGGTATGTGCCAGCCACCATCCCCGATGACATGCCACCAATCCAACCACCTGAGCACCAGTTGGACACAAGACCCCCAACATGGAGAGAAGTTGAGAACACAGTAAAACGGGCAAGAACAGCATCAGCCCCTGGGCCCAATGGTGTTCCATATAGGCTCTATAAGAACACACCAAGCATCTTGAAGGTCCTCTGGAAGCTAATGAAGGTGACATGGGAAAAAGGCATCATACCTAAGGCATGGCGAAGGACAGGAGGGACCCTGATTCCCAAAGAGAAGAACTCCTCAACCATCCATCAATTCCACCAGATCAGCTTACTGAATGTGTAAGGAAAAAAAATATTCAGTGTTGTGGCCCAAAGACTCTCAGCATTCCTGCTAAAGAACAATTATGTAGACACCTCAGTGCAGAAGGCAGGGATAAGTGGTTTCACAGGATGCTTGGAACACGCAAATGTCATCTGGCATAAGGTACAAACAGCTAAGAAGGAAAAGAAAGACTTGCATGGTTGGTTTTCTTAGACCTTGCCAATGCATTTGGGTCAGTGCCTCATGAGGTGCTATGGGCAGCCTTCAACTTCTTCCAAGTCCCAGAGGGTATCACAAGGTTGATCAAAGGCTATTTCCAGGACCTCCAGTTCTGTGTTACAACTCAGGCTAGTACAACTGCCTGGCAGCACTTGGAGATAGGCATAATGGTGGACTGCACCATCTACCCACTGGCCTTCACCATGGCAATGGAGTTAATAATTTGGGCATCTCGATGGGTGGTTGGAAGGGAACGTCTGAAGACTGGGCTGCGGCTTCCTCCAATCAGGGCATATATGGATGACATGACGACCATAACAACGACTAACGCATGCACCAAACGCCTGCTGTACAAACTCCAGGGAAACATCAGATGGGCACGAATGGAGATTAAACCCAGCAAATCCCGCAGTATCTCCATTGTCAAGGAACAGATAGTAAATGAGAGGTTCCACATAAATGACAAGCCGATACCAACTATCCTGGAGAAGCCCATCAAAAGCCTTGGTCGGTGGTACAACATAGATCTCAGAGACGCCAAACAGGTGGAACAACTAAAGCAGGATACCATCAGTGGTCTGAAGCAGATCAACAGCACTGCCTTCCCAGGGAAGCTGAAGCTCTGGTGCATTCAGTTCGGACTACTGCCCCGCCTCATGTGGCCAATTTCCATCTATGAGGTCACCTTATCCCACGCCAATCGGTTGGAGCGGTTGGTGAATGTGTGAGAAAGTGGCTTGGACTACCCAGATGCCTCAGCAGCATAGGAATGTATGGCAATGGAGCCCTCTCTCTGCCAATCTCAAGCCTAGTGGAGGAGTACAAATGCTCTAAAGCAAGGCTCGAAATGACCCTCATAGAATCCCGGGATCCCTTCGTCAGAGGGGCTGCTCCTGCCTTAGCCACAGGGAGGAGGTGGAGGCTAGGTGTAGCAGTGGCACAGGCAAAATCCGCCCTTAGACACCGGGACATAGTGGGCCAAGTCCAACAAGGCAGATGGGGCCTAGGACTGGGAGCAACAACACCCACGTGGCAGAAGGCTACTCCAGCTGAACATCGGCGCCTGGTGGTTGAGGAGGTGCGCCACCAGGAGGAAGTGGACAGGTGTGCCAGAGCGGTATCTCAAACCAAGCAAGGCCGCTGGATGAGGTGGGAAGCTGTGGAGAGGAGGAAGATCACTTGGAGCGAGCTGTGGAACACGGAGTCCAATATGCTGAGCTTTACCATCAGAGCCACATATGATGTCCTGCCCTCTCCAAATAACCTACATGTCTGTTTGGAGAATATCCAGCCTGCCTCCAGTGTCTTGCCCCAGCAACCCTGAAACACATCCTGGTGGGCTGCAAGACCAGCCTTACGCAAGGCAGATACACCTGGCGCCACAACCAAGTGCTGAAGTGCCTGGCTTGCTAGTGACCTCATGGAGCCTCCGGTGCAACACACACCCAGATCTGATCAGCCCTGGGGGTTGAGGGTGTATTGTGATAAAAGGCCGAAACACCCAATGAGTCTGGGGTGCCCAACTGATGATGTGTCGTTTTGGAGGCACCAGGCGGTCATCCCCCAATCTAACCCCACCCAAGAGGACATCTCCAACAACAGCGCTTGCTGATTATCAAGGGATTCTAACATCTAGTCCTAGTAAGCATACTAATGATTCAATGCTCAAGAAACATTTATAATTATTATCAGGGTTCAAAACAGTTGTGCTGCTTCCAATTTCTATGGAAACGGTGATGCATTTTTTTGTGATGAGTCTTTGATGAATAGAAAGTTCAAAAGAACAGCATTTATTTGAAATATAATCTTTTGTAACATTATAAATGTCTTTACTGTCACTTTTGATCAAATTTATACATCCATGATGGATAAAAGTAGTTTCTTTCAAAAAAATAAGTATAAAGGTAGTATAAAACTAGCATGTGAAACAGTGTGCTGTATGTAAGATAACTCTCTCAAGCAGTAGTGCGCTAAACTGTTGGTATATGAGCTTATTCATTTCCCGTTTAATTCAGTGAGTAAGGCAAAGACCAAGACTGAGCTTGGGATTGTAACAATGGACATTGGCTTGATTCAGAACAAGACTCACTCAGGCTTGCTGTACTGGTCGTAGAAGATCTCGGTCAGCAGACTCCAGCTGATCCCAGCGTTCCCACTGAACTCCAGCAGAACACCCTGGTTTCGGCCGCTCGGCGCGATCATACAGCCGTACATGAAGTAGAACTGGATGAATTCAGCACTGGTCAGATTCAGATCCACCGTCACCAGCTGACGAGAGCAGCTCTGGCCATCAGACAAACAACAGCAGTAAGAAACACACTTCATCAGTGCAACACTGGCAGTGTGCTGAAACATTAGTCCAACACGGGAAGAACGACATGTTTAATTCTCACCAGAAAAAATTGCTTTCTATCGCTTTTAATTGTTGACATTTGGAGCTGGATTTTATCTCAGTGTTTGATATTTGTATTTGATGTTTTACACTGTCTGTATTAATCTGTATTTTTACAGACTGTATCTCAGCTAACAGGGAACGTTCTGTCAAGGTTCTCTCAAAGCTATGATCAAACGTTCCTCCAGTAATATTAATAGAATATTCGTTCACAGTCATCTGGTCTTTAATAATGTTCTTAAAATGTTAGAACAAAAACATTGTTTATACATTGTTCATGAAATGTTGTTGTTGAAATGTTTTAGTTGATGTTCGTGAAACATTTTTAAATGTAACTACTAGTTCAGAACATTCAGAGGACAAAAGTAACGTTCCAGTAATGTTTGAAGAATGATACAACGTATCGTTCCCTTAACGTTCACATAACCAAGAAAAACATGTTTAAAGAACTGGATGTTTTGAACATTCAGAAAACATTCTTAGAACATATTTTTTGTCAGCTGGGACAGTCCTTTGGTTTACAGTGTGGTTGTAAAAGGCTCAATGAATAAACTAGACTTGAGACTTGAGATAGACTGTTAGACAGACTGACAAATTTTTATGGAAAGCTGGCAGGGTGAAGTTTTACTGAATAAACTCATGATATCTGAGATGGAGTTGCTCAGAGGCATTTGAGAGACACGACTGTCTGCAGGAAGATTTCACGCTCTGATGAAAGTAAAATTGAGCTTTTGTGCCTCATCGTGAAGCTCAAGAACATCGTCCCTACGGAGAAGGACGGAAGGGATTCGGAACTCATAAAGACATAATGAAAAATGGATGGAGTAAACTATAAAAAGCCTTAGAGGAAAACAAGCAGCAATCCACAAGACTCCTGGGACACAATCTTCAGGAAAATAAGGTCTTCGCTGATGGTTGAAATGTGGGAGCTGGAATACTCATGAAGTCTGTGTTTTGTTTTTAGTTTTCATCAATACTTGGTAAAGTGCCAAATTCTCACTTCATGACCCAGCTAACAAAAACAACTTTTTGATAATTTTCCCATTAAGTTATGAAAATTTTATTTCTGAATGTTTATAATGTCCAGTTTTTAAATATGTTCTTTCTTGTTCATAACTTTGAGAGAACCTTGCCAGAACGTTCCCTGTAAGATATAGGGCCCTATCATACATGCGAACCAATGCAGCGTCAGGCGCGGTGCAAGTGTGTTTTGCTAGTTTTCAGTTTTCATTTTCATGTCCTGCGCTACGTTGTTTAAATAGCAAATGCATTTACGCCCATCTGTGGCCCCTGGGCTGCTGGTCTGAGAACCAGGTGTGTGTTCAGGCGTATTGTTGGAGCGTTGCTATTTTGAGGAAACTGAAATAGACTGAGCCATTGACCAACTGAAACCTGGTCTGGCAGTATTTTTTTTTTGTTATTTAAAGAGCGCGTTAGTAATATGCACCTATAGGCGGGTCCATAACATGCGTACACTTTGCCCCGTAGATGGTCTGCTTACTCTTTAACCTCGCGCACGAGCAGATCCGTTTCCTCGCTAGAGAAGCATTTAGTCTTTTCCTCCATGTAAATAGCGAATCCGCCATGGCGCGAGCGCAACAGGCTTTTAAAGCGAATGGGAAATGAGACTCTGATTGGTTTATTGCACGTTACGCCCAAAACATACCCATTACTCATTAAGAGAATAGGGACAAAACACACCCATTACTCATTAAGAGCATAAGGTCAACCCTTTTAGACCATGCGCCGGGACCACCGACCATTTTTCGCGTCATTAAACAAGCAAAAGTGGATTCAGATGCACTAAATGCACTTGTGCCATGCACTTAGATTGTTAAAATAGGGCCCACAGTTATTTTGTGTGGACTGTGAATGTGAGAAACTTAAGATTTATTCAAACTGAAGGAGATTGACGGATGGATGGAGGGAGGGAAGGACAGAGGGATGGAGAGATGGAGGGAGGGCTTTACCCCGCTGAAGTGCAGGGCTGACCCTGAGGCCACGGCTCCACAGACGCTGCTGATCTTGCCGCCGGTCAGCAGGTGCCAGTGATTGAGCGCCGGGGCTCGACTGAAACTGTCCTTCAGCTGGACGGGGAGAGACACCAGCGGCTCGTCACAGAACTCGCCTCCCCACTCGGGGTCACATCTGAAAGAGAAGAGACCTGAGACTGAGCTGAGACTGAGATGAGATGAGACAGAGACAGAGACTGAGACTGAGCCTGACTCTAAGAGTGAGCTGAGAGCCTGACTCTAAGACTGAGACTGAGACTGACTCTGAGACTGAGCCTGACTCTGAGACTGAGCTGAGACTGACTCTGAGACTGAGCCTGACTCTGAGACTGAGCTGAGACTGAGACTGAGACTGAGACGAGACTGAGACTGAGACGAATTAGACAGAGACCGAGACAGAGACTGACTCTGAGACTGAGCCTGACTCTGAGACTGAGCTGAGACTGAGACGAGACGAAACAGAGACAGAGACTGAGACTGAGACTGAGACTGAGACTGAGACTGAGCTGAGCTGAGACGAGATGAGATGAGATGAGACAGAGACAGAGACTGAGACTGACTCTGAGACTGAGCTGAGACTGAGACTGAGACGAAACAGAGACAGAGACAGAGACAGAGACAGAGACTGAGCTGAGACGAGATGAGACAGAGACAGAGACTGAGACTGACTCTGAGAGTGAGCTAAGACTGAGACTGAGACGAGACAGAGACTGAGACTGAGCCTGACTCTGAGAGTGAGCTGAGACTGAGACTGAGACGAGACAGAGACTGAGCCTGACTCTGAGAGTGAGCTGAGACTGACACTGAGACTGAGACTGACTCTGAGTCTGAGACTGAGACTGAGCCTGACTCTGAGAGTGAGCTGAGACTGAGACTGACTCTGAGACTGAGACTGACTCTGAGACTGAGATGGACTTACACACAGGAACTCTGTCTACACCGGCCGTGTCCAGAGCACATGTCGGCACAGCCATCTCCGATGTACAGGTTATCCAGAGCCCACGTCTGCTGCTTATCGAAGGGCGCCGGCTGGAACCAGCGGAAGCGAGTGGCTGTGGACCTGAGCATTCGCCACAAAAGAAGATCAACAAACTCTCAATTCAAGTGTTTTCTTTCTTACACCCTGTACTAACCAGACTCGATAAAAGGCGTCTTTTCCATGTTAATCATTTTTTCTCCAACCATGATACAAAACAAGCCATAGCGGATTCTATTTTAGAAATGTTTCTATTTCTGCGACATCGATTGCGGCTGGAACAACAACATACAAATATGACAATGATAATCTCAGGGACTGACCCGTGAACTGTCACCCCTAATTAACAAACTAATTAGTTGTAATTCATGAGTGTTTTTCAAAGAAACATTCAACATATTACCGGAGAAGTGAAAGCAAGTCAGAAAATGAAAGTGTAAAAAAGTTATTAGTTACTGTAAAGCAAATGCACTGAACACAAAATTTTTTAAAATATGAATAAAATATGATTTGCTTTGATTTGTGATCGCTTTGATTGCGAGTGCAGTGCGTTTGCAGAGAGACTCCGCCCACAGGCTCATCTGATTGGCTGTGATTTTGGATTGATTTGGTTGCAAGTGCAGTGCGTTTGCAGAGAGACTCCGCCCATACACTCTTTTGATTGGCTGGGATTTTGTATTGATTTGGTTGCGAGTGCAGTGCGTTTGCAAAGAGACTCCGCCCACACGCTTTGCTGTGATTTGTGATCGCTTTGATTGCGAGTGCAGTGCGTTTGCAGAGAGACTCCGCCCACAGGCTCATCTGATTGGCTGTGATTTTGGATTGATTTGGTTGCAAGTGCAGTGCGTTTGCAGAGAGACTCCGCCCATACACTCTTTTGATTGGCTGGGATTTTGTATTGATTTGGTTGCGAGTGCAGTGCGTTTGCAAAGAGACTCCGCCCACACGCTTTGCTGTGATTTGTGATCGATTTGATTGCGAGTGCAGTGCGTTTGCAGAGAGACTCCGCCCACAGGCTCATCTGATTGGCTGTGAATTTGGATTGATTGGTTGCAAGTGCAGAGCGTTTGCAGAGAAACTCCGCCCATACACTCTTTTGATTGGCTGTGATTTTGGATTGATTTGGTTGCGAGTGCAGTGCGTTTGCAGAGAGACTCTGCCCACACGCTCATCTGATTGGCTGTGATTTTGGATTGATTTGGTTGCGAGTGCAGTGCATTTGCAGAGAGACTCCGCCCACAGGCTCATCTGATTGGCTGTGATTTTGGATTGATTTGGTTGCAAGTGCAGAGCGTTTGCAGAGAAACTCCGCCCATACACTCTTTTGATTGGCTGTGATTTTGGATTGATTTGGTTGCAAGTGCAGTGCGTTTGCAGAGAGACTCCGCCCACAGGCTCATCTGATTGGCTGTGATTTTGGATTGATTTGGTTGCGAGTGCAGTGCATTTGCAGAGAGACTCCGCCCACAGGCTCATCTGATTTGCTGTGATTTGTGATCGCTTTGATTGCGAATGCAGTGCGTTTGCAGAGAGACTCCGCCCACAGGCTCATCTGATTGGCTGTGATTATGGATTGATTTGGTTGCGAGTGCAGTGCGTTTGCAGAGAAACTCTGCCCATACACTCTTTTGATTGGCTGTGATTTTGGATCGATTTGATTGTGAGTGCAGTGCGTTTGCAGAGAGACTCCGCCCACACGCTCTTCTGATTGGCTGTGATTTGTGATCGCTTTGATTGTGAGTGCAGTGCGTTTGCAGAGAGACTCCGCCCACATGCTCTTCTGATTGGCTGTGATTTGTGATCGATTTGATTGTGAGTGCAGTGCGTTTGCAGAGAGACTCCGCCCATACACTCTTTTGATTGGTTGTGATTTTGGATTGATTTGGTTGCGAGTGCAGTGCGTTTGCAGAGAGACTCCGCCCACAGGCTCTTCTGATTTGCTGTGATTTGTGATCGCTTTGATTGTGACTGCAGTGCGTTTGCAGAGAGACTCCGCCCACACGCTCTTCTGATTGGCTGTGATCGATTTGATTGCAAGTGCAGTGTGTTTGCAGAGAGACTCCGGCCACACACTCTTCTGATTGGCTGATTTTGTACTCGTAGTTGTGTTGCATCTGGTTAGGACACAGCGCTAGATATCATTGATGTAAGTGCAAGTGTGTGTGTGTGTGTGTGTGTGTTTACCTGGCGTAGTGTGGTATGGGTAAAGTAACTCTGCCCCACTTGTTGTATGTATCTGACACCAACAGCCTCTGCAGTGTGTAAGAAGAGCAATCTGGACTTGTGGGTAAACAATCCCGGACCAGCGGCAGCCACGTGAGCCCCAGATCCAGAGAGTACTCGAGCTCGACCGCTGCGAACACATGAACACACACACACACCCGTCAGAGCAAAGCCCTCTTCTCGACACACACACAGGACTCGCTCGCGTCAGTGACCTACTGTAGCAGGACGAGGTGACCGAGCAGGAGGCAGAGAAGTCGAACTGGACGAAGGCATCGGGGCCCACGCTGATGTCGGTGGTGATGCCGTAGCGAGTGTTTGATTTCTCGATGAAGGCGAAGGCTTCTCCGTCAGATCCACACACTGGCATCCGCGTGCCACCCGGGTGAAGCAGCCACGAGCGGGTGTTAGTGGAGGAGAAGTCGTCCTCCAGCGGCCCCCAACCACTGGCACTGCCACCCACCACCAGCTGAACACACACACACACACACACACACGTCACAACATCGACACACAACCAGCAGGCCAGCCTGAGCGCACGCTTACTGGCGGCGCCTTGCCAAATCAACAAAACAGTAAAACAGTGAAATATTATTGCAAGTTAAAACAGCTGTTTTCTCTGTGAATATACAGTAGTCAACATTTGAAGTGGATCAAAACCTTTCATCAAAGTTATACATGAATTTTGAACAATACCCTGTCTTGTCTTAGGACAACTTTGATGAACTTTTTTGATCCACTTCAAATGTTGACTACTGTAGTAAAGTGTCATTTATTCCTGTGATCAAAGCTGAATGTTCAGCATCATTCCTCCAGTCTTCAGTGTCACATGATCCTTCAGAAATCACTCTAATATGAGGATTTGATGCTCAAGAAACATTTATGATTATTATCAGTGTTAAATCATCAATCATCAAATCATCATATTAGAGTGATTTCTGAAGGATCATGTGACACTGAAGACTGGAGTAATGATGCTGAAGATTGACAGGAATAAATTACACTTTACTATATATTCACATAGAAAACCGCTGATTTACATTACAATAATATTTCATTTTTTTACTGCATTTTTAATCAAATAAATTATCAAAATCGTAACAATTTCAGACTTTTGACCGGTATAATGGAGTAAAATGAGAAAAATGGTCTGAATGCCTTTGCAATATTTAATACAGTGTAAATGAGTGTGTCGCCGTTCTGTCTTGGCTCTTTACTTTATCAATAACCCAGGGACTGTGGAAGTGTCCATTCTCGGAGGGCTGCCACCAGCGCAGGCGTGTCTCTGGGGTCCGGGCCCTCAGAGGGATCTCGAGGGCCACCAGGTGAGCCTGGTTACTGCTGTTACTGTAGAGGAACTCCTGGAGAAGAGTCCAGGTGAGCCCTCCATCCGTGGAGAACTGCAGGAGCACCGGCTGCGAGCGCGGGTCCGGGGACGCCTTCCCACAGCCCAGCCTCAGAAAGAACTGGATGAACCTGTGGTGGAAACACATTTGAACATTAAAAGTGCTGTATGTAACTTTTTCACTCTACTAAAGCATAAAAATACCATAATATGTTTGCATATATTGAGGAAACATGCTAAGTTCACATACTCGGTTCTCTGAAAAACACTTCTATAGCCGTTATTTTACTGTGAAATATGCGTTTCCAGGCTGGAATGTCTGTTTTTGCTTTGGTCTGTGACACTGCACGTTGACAATTTGCCAATTTTCATTGTCCATTACGCTCGGTTCTGTTGGGTGTGATACCTAGCATTAGACAGGTCCAGATCCAGCGTCTCCAGCATCCGCAAGCCGTCCTCGCTGAAGAACAGGTGGTTCCCGCTGGTCGTGATGCCACACTTTCGGGAAGGCTTTCCTCCACTCATCAACTTGAAATGTTCAGACTCCAAAACTCCACCTATGAGACAATCAACACAGTGACATCTGCTATAGTCAAGCTTCTTCAGAAGATCTATTCTTGAGAAAGATACCCTGTCTGTAAGGGAAGATTCAATTCTATCTTTCTGCAAACATTACTACTGAATGTTCTGAAACAAGTAGTAACATATTAGATGAACGTCCAAATTAAACTTAAAAGTCCCCCTGTGGTGAGCAAAATTCAGCTTTTAATGTTGTTAATGTGTCTATGGTGTTTTTAATGTGCTTTAAGACAAACCATGTGTAAATTCAGTATTTTCTCCTTAAAACTGCAGTGAACCAAAGACAGTCTCAAAAACACGCTTTGAAATCGCTGGTGTTTCTGACGTCACAAACTACCTTGTAACCAATCAGATCAACGTGTGATCGTCAACCAGTGGATCTCTGAGCTGAGGGAGTGAGTGGAGGCGGGGCTCATTTGCATATTCATAGAACCGCGCATACTAAATGAGGCAAGGGTGTCGAGTTACACTCAAGATATTTTAAGGCATGAAGACATTTTTTTCAAGGTAAAAAAGTTTAAATATGTCATTTTGGTGATCAAAGATGAGCTTTAAGGGATACAATTATTGACTACAGGGGGACTTTTACGATTTTTAACATAATGTTTTTGTTCTAACGTTTTGAGAACATTATAAAAGACCAGATAACTTTGAACAAACATTCTATTAACATTACTGGAAGTGAGCTTGTTCATAACTTTGAGAGAATCTTGTGAGAACGTTCCCTGTTCGCTGGTTTTGTGTGAAATATTATGACCAATGTTGTTACATCACAAGTGAGTTGCATAATCAGATTACTTTTTTCAAGTAACAAGCAAAGTAAAACATTAATAAGAATAAGTAATGTTACTTTGTTTTCTCATTTATTGACTGACTTTGCATTTCCTTTAGGCTTATTCATTTTACTTTTGATGTGAAAAGGCCTTTACATTGAACATTTTACTTTTTTTTCTTTTTTTTGCTAATAAAAAACAAACAAGCGAGTCCAGCCCAGGTGAGAAAAAGTAATGCAAAAGTAGAGTAAGGCCTAACTTTCAATAAAAGTATCACAATTAGTTCCTTTATAAGGGAGTAACGCAATATTGTAACACATTACTTTTAAAAGTAACTTCCCCCAACACTGATTATGACTCTATTCTTACAAACGTTTTTTCAAATGCAAACACATCTTTGTGTTACTCACTGAACCACATTCATAAAACAGCTAAACTACTGTGCAACATCTGTTTGCTTCCGTACCTTCAAAATCCTCCTTCAGGAAATCTGGATTTGGCACATCTGGAACGGAGCAGTCGGAGCCGGAGTATCCTGGATCACAGATGCAGTGAGTGCCTCGAACACACACACCGTGGCCGTGACACATGTTCTGGCACTGGGGGCCGATGTACACGCTGTCCAGGGCCCATGTGGGCGGAGCCGCGCCGGCGGGGTAAAACCCTTGGAACCAGCGGAACCGCACCGATCTGAAGCACAGAAACACTGAGACACACTGAACACGCAACGGTCGACGGAGCAAACAGCAACCCAGCTCACAGAACATGACCGCTCTTCCAGTCACGCTGACAGAACGTTCTCAAAAACATTATTTATACATTGTTCATGTGTCTTGTGCATTGTTCGGGGTCTTTTTGGACCCCAAATGATGTTTGCTGAAATAAAAAAAAGGTTTCTTTGTACAAATGGCATGAAACTTTGTACAGTTGTCAACACTTTCTAGATCTACAAATAAAAAAATAATTGGAATGATATCTTTTTTTATGTTAGTTTGAGGGGAAAAGTCACACTTGTGCTGTTGGGGGTCTCCAGAGGCAGCAGACCCCAGGCAACAAAATGTAAGTTTGTAACAAAATATATATATATTTTTTTTAAACAAATGTAATTTTACTCTGTTTATTGATGTTTTTACTCCTCATTTGTGCAGTATTTGGAGAATTAATTGTATTTTTTTTCATTTATAATTTTTTTTATTAATTTAATAAAATTATGTTTTTTTTTATACAAAAACAGCTTTTTATGTAAAATTCACAATAATGTAACTATTGAAAAACTGTTGTTGTTTTTTTTCAGTAAAAAAAATGCTAAACTTTGATAAAAAGTTTTATAATTGTAATTTCATAATATGTATATGAATCCAACTGGAAAAACTTGTGAAAAGATGTCTAACAGTTAGTCATATAGTGGAGCTCTGCAGCCATCTACTGGCTAAAGTGATCATTTTTTACTTTTAAAACTGCATTTTCCAAAAGATGCGCAAAAATCTTACACTAAATCATGTCAAATTATCCATGTTATCTCCATGAATGAAATTCAGAAATGTGGGTCTTTTATAAAGTGGATTTTACATAAAAAGCTGTTTTTTATTTTATTTATAAAAACCTATTTAAAAAATATTTTTTTAATTTTATTTATATAAATGTAAAAAATAGAATAAATCCTCCAAAAAAATAAAATAAACTGAGGAATAAACTAATAAACTAAAAACATTAATAAATAGAGTAAAAAAAAAAAAACTATTATTTTGTTACAAATGTTGTCTGGGTTCTCTGGAGTGTAAAGCACAAACGAACAGCACACAAGGGTTAAATGTTTCTGCTAGTTTCTGAACTCCTGTCCCACTCACCCGCAGAGTCTCAGCTTCCCGAAGTGGATCACTTCTCTCCTCCATCCCTGTGAGGTTCCAGGATAGTAGACGCTGGCCGGGTGGAGCTGGGTGGAGCAGAGCGAGCTGAGCCGAGGGCCGCCGGCACACAGAGGAACCAGCAGATGCCATGTGGATCCGAAGTCCCTGGAGAACTCCAGGCGCACGGGGTTCAGGGAGGAGCTTTCGGTCGTGCAGCCCACATTGATCTACAGCAGGAACCAAAGTCGTGACGTAATGAGACGTACCACAGATCAATATTTAACTTTACAGTCAAAGGGTTAGTTCAACCAAAGAATTATGTTCTGTCATCATTTACTCGCCCTCATGTCGTCCCAAACCCATGAGACTTTCTTTCATCTTCAGAACACAAATTAAGATCATTTTAACGAAATCTGAGAGATTTCTGTCCATCCATTTAAACACTGCAAAAATGCTTTTCCATTTGATTTAAGAGTATTTTTCTTGTTTTCAATTTGAATTAAGATTTTTTTTTTTTACCCCATAGGCAGATAATTTTGCTTGTTTTAAGCAATTCAAGTTTCTTCTCCCCAGAAAACAAGATTTCAATTCTTATGTAATTTTACTTCTCTAGTAAATGCTCCTTGATTTAAGAATTTTTAGGTATTTGGCCTGGAAACAAGACAAAAGTACTAATTTAGAAAAGCATTTTTTGCAGTGAAGTCTATTCACCCAAAACTCTGACGCTTCAAAACATTCATAAATCAGCGAATGTAAATAGAGCACATCAAATACGGTAAACAGAAGTGTCAAGAATGTGTCACAAGCTTCTGTTCACCAGCTCTATGTTCACTGATCAATGTTTATATGTGAATAAAAGCCTAAATTAAATCTGTTCATCATACGACGCCATCGACTCTCTTCAGAAGACTTGGATTAAACCGCTCGATTCATACATTGCTCAGTTTTTCTGTCTTGTTTTCCAGCACAAATATCTAAACTTTCTTAAATCGAGATACATTTACTGGAGAAGCAAAATGACTTAAGATATTAAGTCTTGTTTTCTGAAGAAATCTTCAAAAAATTTAAAACAAGAACAAATATCTCCCAATAGGGTCAGAAAAATAAACTGAATTCAAAGGAGATATCAACATTTTTCAGAAAACAAGACTTAACATCTAAAGTAAATATGTCTTGATTTCAGAATGTCTGCACTGGAAAATAAAACCAAAATACTAAGTAAGAAATGTCTTGCAGTGTGTGGATTTATTTCACAATCTCTCGGATGTTGTGAAGCGTCTCAGTTTTGAGTGATAGACCTTCAATGGAGGCACAGAAATCTCTCAGATTTCATTCAAAATATCTTCATTTGTGTTCTGAAGATGAAAGTCTTCTGGGTTTGGAACGACATGAGGGCGAGGAAATGATGGCAGAAATAATTCAATGTTCATTTTTGGGTGAACATTCCCTTTAAACGCCAGCGTTGATCTCTCAGAGCTCTACCTCGAACTGGACGATGGTGTTCTCGTTGACATCAATGTCTCTGGTGGTGATTGAGTGTTCGCCCAGGTCACTGGACATGAACACCATGGCCGAGTCCTCTTCCCTGCAAGCACAGAGGGTCACATGACTCCATCGACAGGTTTGACTAGCGTTTGAATCGTGATCCAGCTCGAGGTGAGTGTGTGTTGAGTCCTCTCTGGTTTATCTACAGGAGTGAGATACTCACAGGCCTCCTCTCTGATATGGACAGTAGAATCCAGTGTTTCCTCCGGGATAAAACAGCCAGTTCCCCTCCTGCGGTCCCGACTCAAAGCTCTCTAATATCACTGGCAAACTACTGACGCTGTTGCCGTCGATGATCAGGTCGTCAATCACCCACACCTCCTCCTTCTTACCTGGAGGATTGAGAAAAACACTGAACACATTTATGCTTAAGAACATAGTGAATTTCTAAAACATTAAATGTCCTGCTTTATCGTCGGGATTACAGCATTGTTTAAAAGGTAATGATCATGTTAGTACAACATTCTCCTGAAATTATTTCTACTCACAATATAACATTCTTTGAAGGTTTATTTGAAATATTCCTCATACAAATAACATCATAAGAATGTTCCGGAAATGTTGTTCTTAGAACTTTTTCTCTTAACGTAATGAGAGCGTTCATCAAGAACAAACAACACTGGAAAACATGATGTTCTTCCTCAGTGTTTCTGTCTTGTTTTACAGCAAAATGATCTAAACATTCTTAAATCAAGATGCATTTACTGGAGAAGCATAATGACTGAGGATATTAAGTGTTGGTATCTGAAAAACGTGTAAAAATGAAGTGAGTTTGTGCTTAAAACAAGAACAAATATCTGCCATCGGGGTCAGAAAACTAATATTGTTTTGCCTTTGAATTCAGTTTATTAATTTTTTTCTTGCTTTGAGCTTAGACTCTCTTAATTTTCTAACTTCATTAATGGACATTTCCCAAACAATCTGGAAGCGCTCGACCAACCACAACACACTGCTCCAGCCGACCAATCAGAGCACAGTGTGCCTTTCAGAAGGAGGGGCTTCATAGAGACAGGAAGTAAACAGAGCGTTACTGACAGACTGGGAAGAGAGGAGCCGCAACAATGGAGAATATGAGGAGAATAATCAACATTCAAGCAGGAAAACCTGTTCTAGTAGAGCCTGAACACAACATCAAGACTCCGTAAGAGGGCGTAACAGGTCCAGTTTAAAGTGTAAAATTAGCACACTACTCTTCTGTATTATGAACGAACTCATCTCTATATGGCACTTGTGATGGTGTGAGTGAGGCGTGTGTGTGTGTGACCGTGACTTTCTTACCGCTGTTGTACGGCTGCCACAATCGAAACCGTGTAGCATTTGTTTGCGCGCTGGGAGGCAAAGACATGTGAACAAACAGCGTGTCTGTGGAAGTGGGGAAATAAAACTCGTCTATAAGCAGCCAGCTGATCCCTCCATTCACCGAATACTGGAGCAACACGGAGTGAGAGCGCTCGGGCACGCCTGCACACACACACACACAACATGTGTTTACAACACACGGAACACAAGGAAAAAGACTTGAGATTGAACACGCTTCACGCCAGACTCACCCTTTGTTATGAACTTGAATGAAAACTGGATGTACATCGTGTTTGTGCAGTCTAGATCTGTTGAAACCAGCATTCGCAATCCCTCCTGCAGGAGAACGGTCATCCGGAGAACACACATGATTTATTTACATCAGATGATAAAACTCCTAAAGGTTTAATGCACATTGAATGCATGAGGCAGAGCAGTATATCATACGGGTGTAACGATTCCCTCATTTCACGATATAACAGATATCACGATACTGGACTCACAATACCGTATTATTGCGATACTCCAAGCCATATGATAAAAGGTTAACAAAACATTTACTATTGATTAAACTGCTAAATTTGATATTACATTGTGGGTGTAAATGAATAGTCTTGGACTTGGTGCTGAAACCCAAAGCAAAGGACAATAGAGACTCCAGAATAACAATATTCATGATTTTGAAGCTGAAAATACAGAATTATTTCAGACGAATATGCTTGCACTCTTTCACTGACTAGATATATTTATAATAATGTAGGCCACTTTTTACTGTAACATCAGACATTTGGCCTTATTAGGACACACAAATATTCCCCCATTGCATTATTATACATTATATTCTACATTATATATAGTAGTTTAATGTAGTACTGACACTAAAACTCTGAAAACGTCTCGGGTTACTATTGTAACCCTCGTTCCCTGAGTAGGGAACGAGACGCTGCTTCGATACTCAACACTTTGGGGAATGCCTTCGGCATGATGCGTCTGAAGTTTGTAGTGGAACTACTCCAATGTAGTGGAACTACTCTACTCCGTTGCATGTGACGGTGATCCGGAAGCTATAAAAGGACATCTGAACATAGCCGCGTCAGCTTTTGAAGGGTCGAAGCAAGTCGTTCTCAGAAGCGCGAAAAGTGTGGCCAAGGGACGCAGCGTCTCGTTCCCTACTCAGGGAACGAGGGTTACAATAGTAGCCCGAGACATTCCCTTTCGTAAGGGAACTCCCGCTGCGTCGATACTCGACACTTTGGGGAACGAATACCCAAGCCGCCATACTGAGAGACCCCGCCCTGGTGTGAAGCAATCTGGCACACTCAAGACATGAGAACTTGTGAACCTGGTGTAGAGGACAGATCCAGACTGTAATGTTTTATGAAGGTGTGTGGGGAGGCCCAGCCAGCGGCATCACAGACCTCTTGAAGAGAAACCCCTGCTAGCAAGGCTCTAGAGGATGCCACTCCTCTAGTTGAGTGGGCATTTATCAGGAGAGGTGAAGGCAGATTGCGCACCTTGTAAGCTGAAGAAATATCCTCTACTATCCACTTGCTAATAGTCTGTTTGGAGACCGGGGAGACCTTCTTGGATAACCCAAAACACACAAACAGCTGGTCCGACTTCCACCAGCCCGAGGTCCTACTGTATGTACATAGGCCTCAAGAGCACGGACATAACAAGTGTAGTTCAGCTTGATCAGCCGACACATGTGGTGGAGGATGAAAGGCCTGAAGGATTACAGACTGTGCCACATTTGTGGGCACCTTAGGCACGTAGCCAGGTCTAGGGTGGAGAATGGCTCTTACTCTGCCAGGAGCGAACTCAAGGCAAGAGGGAGCCACAGATAGCGCCTTTAGGTCGCCAACTCATTTCAGGGAAGTAACAGCGAGCAGGAAGGCTACCTTAAAGGATAAACATTTCTCAGACACCTTATCCAGGGGTTCGAAGGGTGCCAGGGATAACCCTTTGAGGACCACTGCCAGGTCCCACGTGGGGACCCTAGGCTGGATGACAGGCCTCATCCTCCTGGCTCCACGAAGGAAACGAATTATGAGTGGGTGTGTCCCCAGGGTGCCCACCCTTAAAGGCGTGTGGAAGGCTGATATAGCCGCCACATAGACCCTAAGCGTGGCCGGGGAGAGCCCGTCAGAGAAACGATTCTGAAGGCACTTCAGTACTGAAGCCACTGGGCAGTTAACTGGGTCCAACTGACGTTCTCTGCACCATGAAATGAAAATTTTCCATTTAAATGCATAAAATTTCCTCGTGGAGGGAGCTCTAGAGTTTAGAATGGTCTCAACAACCTCAGTTGAGAGACCAGAATTTATGAATTGGTCCCCCTCAGGGGTCAATCCAGCAGCTTCTTGGGCTTCAGCCAAGGGTGAAATATCACGACCTCGGACTGAGGAGGGAGGACCATCCTGATCCGGATTTACAGCGGAAGGCCTGCCCGGAGAGCCCAGATGTTTGGATGCCATATGTTTCGGGAGCCGATGTTTTGGGCCAGTCAGTACGGGGCTACTAAGAGTAAGCTGATCCCGTACTGCTGAACCCTTTTGTACTCTTGAACCCCCGGGGGCAGAACAATCAGGGAAAACATACACAGATGTGGCCTCAACCATGTCTGTATCATGATATCCAGACCCAGCGGAGCTGGAAGAGCACGGGAGAGGTGGCACGGGAGGTGGCCGTCCGCATGAAGGGGAAACGGGACCACCTCTGACAAAACAACCTCCATCCCGGCTAAAGCCAACTTGGGGTGTTTGAAATCCCTGGGCCGCAGCCCCTGCCTCGACAGGATGACTGCCCCCATTTGATCAGAGAGACCACCGACGTATTGTCTGTAAAAAATAGAACCTGATGGCCTCTCTGAAATTTCCTCAGACCCTGTGTTTCCAACACAGGTTCTAGAAGCGGAAACCATAACTTCCTCCCCATGATCAGAAAACAAGGGCATATGCGTGTAACTCTGGTCATGCGGAGTTCCCTCTCGGGAAAAACCCATTGGTCCTGAGCCACTACTACAGGGCCCCCACGTACAGCAGGCCAAAGAATAGTATGTTTAACACTGCTGCCAGCGAGCCCACTCTTTGATAAGGTCATATAGTGGTGGCCTGGCCTAGCTTGATATTCATGACTATGGTCAGGAAGGTGAATGTCCAAGCTGGAGACAATTGTGCCTGCATCGTGACTACAACCTACACCGCCCCCAGGAATCAGTTTCTCTGAAGAGGAACTAGTGATTTTTCCTATACTCTGAGCCATATTCCCTAGCGCCTCACAAGACTCAGAACAACACCTCGGTGTTGAACCGTCTGCTCTAGTAGTCAATGGATGGGAATGAGGATGCCCTGAAGACTCCATGGAGCTACGACAGTGACCATACATTCCAAGGAGGTGCGGGGATACAATACTCGGAGCTGGTCTGACTGACAGTCGGTATCTTGAATCTGAACCCCCTCGGAGGTTGATCCAGTGCCATGAGATCCAAAACAAGGCCTAACTACCCGTAGGAACTATGACGTGCCGGCTGTAGAATCCGGGCTCCCGTAACCAAGGAAGAGCCCACTTTGAGGTTTCCTGTGTTAAGAGGGACTAGACTTCTTGTTCCAAGAACCAACCCTGCTCGGAGCTGGCCGACATGTGAACCACCCCTAGTAGATAATATTTGTATATTGGCTCCACTGTAAGCAGGACCCCTTAGGCTATATTTTGAGGACCCCTCGGGGTTTCTAAATATGCCATTATGGGGACCAGTCCCTCGAGACTGGCCTCGGCTATAAATTTCCAAATGGCTTCGTGACCTGAAGCAGTTAACTGGCAGGAACTAACCGAAATATGTTCTCTACAAACCTCCTAAGAGGCGGCGAACTCGACAGGGCCGCAACGTCTTCGGGCAGACACTGCGATTTGTGTTCAGTGGAAGCCGATGTGTCCCGAGGCGCCATCGGCGGTGGGAAGCAGACATCGATTTCCTAAGGGCTGCGTAATGGGGCGAGACTCTTGTACTCACTCTCCTGGGGGAACGCCCATAAGGGTCCGCGTGTTATGACAAGACCTCTTAGTCCAAGCCATCTTAACCCGAGAGACAGTCCTCAGACCTGTCTTCGGTATGGAGGGCTTTGTGCGAGAATGTTTCCTCTGGCCCCAAGCCTTATACGGGGGGGGGGGGCACGAGAGGCAACCTTCTCAACATATGAGGAGCTGGCGGCTGTCCCATGAGGCTGCCCCCTGGCAGCAACCCCATGAGACCTGGACTGACAACTGGGGATAGCTGATTGTCGCTCTGCCTCCTGAAGCCTCTCGACAACGGTTTTTGCCGCATCGCCAAAGAGGCCAGAAGGCGAAAGGGGGGCACAGAGAAGGAAGGCCCTGTCCTTCTCCCCGATCCCCAAGCGATTTAGCCATTAATGTCTCTCTGAGACGACTAGTGCTGCCATAGAACGGCCAATAGCACGGGCTGTCTCTTTAATAATACGGAGAAATAAGTCAGCAACTCTACAAAATTCAGTAATACCGTTGAGTGAGACCTCCCAGTTATCATCCACCTCTTTGAGGACGGTCAGCCTGGTATGCCTGTAATAACCCCATCGTGTGTAGGCATGCACCGGCTCAACCCACCGCCATATATGCTTTCCCTAACAAATTCGATGTGCGAGATTTGGAGGGAAGTGTCTGAGCTATCAGGGGTGACGCAATGTTGGGGAGAAAATATTTAGCAAAATATTCCTCAACCCGAGGCATCACCTCATAAGCATTCTCATTAGATTCCCTAATGGATGAGTAAATATATACATGGGGGGAAAATAATTGAGATGAACATGGATTTTTCCACGATCTCGATACCTCAGTATGGAGATCAGTGAAAAAGGCAAGGCTCTGACACGAAAATTGTGACTGGGTCTGCAGGAAGCGCTCATTCATTTTATTTTTCTTAGTCACTTCCTGCTTATTAGATGGCCATTCAACATTTAATTTAGCCACTGCCCTGGTTACAACCTCCAGCAACTCCTCAATAACGGGAATATGGGGTGGCGAATCCCCATATCCATGTGATTCGGTGTTGAGAATATCTAACTCCTTGGAGCCAGATAAATCAAACGCCATGTCTTTAACACGGTCGGAAGAATCCGCAGCGCGGGCTTCCGAACCGTGCGCGAGACCAGTGGAGCTGGTGAATAAAGACTGAGAAAGGGTCGCAACCGTCTCAGTATTATATGCCAGCTCCACGTGCGAATCCCATGCATTCAAACGGCGCGCTGCCTCAACAGACGCGGGACCTGATGCACTTGAAACGCGAGCCTGATCTAATTGATCAAATAAGCTCAAACGGGAGCGGAGTTTTTTCATAGGTAACTGAAAACAGTTTGCACAGACAGCGCCCTCGAGCACTGCCCATGCATGCTCCACTCCCAGACAAACAACACAGAACGAGTGCGTGTCATCCTCGCTCAAATAGCGTGGGCAAGGGGACACACACTGCCTGAGTCGTTTCTCTATATTCGCCATATATTGAGATAGACAGACAACACCAAATAAGACAATACAGTCACACAGAACGCTTGCTGATCAAGATTGGAGTAGTTCCACTACAGACTTCAGACGCATCATGCCGAAGGCATTGCCCAAAGTGTCGAGTATCGACGCAGTGGGAGTTCTCTTGCGAAAGGGAACTTGAATTTTTTTCTCACATATTCATTTTCATTTTGGGTGAACGATACACAATACATATTGTCACTACACTCTAAAAATGCTGGGTCATTTAAACCCAACTTTGGGTCAAATATGGACAAACCCAGCCGTTGGGTTACAATTATTGAGTCATTAATTAAATTTTTAACCCAACATTTGGGTTTGTTCATATTTGATCCAAAGTTGGGTTAAAACAACCCAGCATTTTTTTAGAGTGTATCCACGATACATGTTGTATTTTTGTATTGCGATATATTGTGACACGATAAATTGTTACACCCCTAGTATTTCACGCATTCACACTGTACTCACGCCTTTGAAGATGAGTGCGGTTCCTGATTTGAGAGGTTCTCCGCTCAGCGTTCCCCGCTCCGCCCCGTACACCTCGGGCCACACGTCAGGCTTCAGGTTCTCGTTGAAATCTTCCTTCAGAACCGACGGCAGAGCGAGCAGAGGCACACAGTGAGCGCCACCGAATCCCTCATCACAGCTGAGCGAGAGAGAAACCAGTGTCACTGTAGGATCGCTGAGCAGCGCTGGAGTTTATCAGGAGCCGTGTCAGCACCATTAATTACAGTGAAACCGCATGCCATTTGGCAAAGGCTGCGATTATTTTCTGCTCAGCTTTTCAGTGCAGTGGCTGAGCGTAGTAAATCCATCTGCTTATAGGTATAAGCAATTCTGAGAAATGCTGTTGAAAGTGGTAGGACTGAGCAGCACAACACACTTGTAGCCAATCAGCAGTAGGCATGTCCACTCATAATGACACACACACACACACACACACCACATATCCCTCTGAACACCAGAGGGCGTCTCACACACACATACCACATATCCCTCTTAACACCAGAGGGCGTCTCACACACACACACACACACACACACACGCACCACATATCCCTCTGAACACCAGAGAGCGTCTCACACACACACACCACATATCCCTCTGAACACCAGAGGGCGTCTCACACACACACACACTCCACATATCCCTCTGAACACCAGAGGGCATCTCACACACACACACCACATATCCATCTGAACACCAGAGGGCGTCTCGCACACACACACACACACACACACACACACACAAACACACAGAGAGACACACACACCACATATCCCTCTGAACACCAGAGGGCGTCTCACACACACACACACACACACCACATATCCCTTTGAACACCAGAGGGCGTCTCACATACACATACCATATATCCCTTAGAACACCAGAGGGCGTCTCACACACACACACACACACACACACCACTTATCCATCTGAACACCAGAGGGCGTCTCACACACACACACACACACACACCACATATCCCTTTGAACACCAGAGGGCGTCTCACACACTCCACATATCCATCTGAACACCAGAGGGCGTCTCACACACACACACACTCCACATATCCATCTGAACACCAGAGGGCGTCTCACACACACACACCACATATCCATCTGAACACCAGAGGGCGTCTCGCACACACACACACACACACACACACACACACACACACACACACACACACACAGAGACACACACACCACATATCCCTCTGAACACCAGAGGGCGTCTCACACACACACACACACACACCACATATCCCTTTGAACACCAGAGGGCGTCTCACATACACATACCATATATCCCTTAGAACACCAGAGGGCGTCTCACACACACACACACACACACACACCACTTATCCATCTGAACACCAGAGGGCGTCTCACACACACACACACACACACACCACATATCCCTTTGAACACCAGAGGGCGTCTCACACACACACACTCCACATATCCATCTGAACACCAGAGGGCGTCTCAGACACACACACACACACACACACACACACACACACACACACACCACATATCCCTCTGAACACCAGAGGGCGTCTCACACACACATACCATATATCCCTCTGAACACCAGAAGGCGTCTCTCTCACACACAAACACACACACACACACACCACATATCCCTCTGAACACCAGAGGGCATCTCACACACACCACATATCCCTCTGAACACCAGAGGGCGTCTCACACACACACACTCCACATATCCATCTGAACACCAGAGGGCGTCTCACAGACACACACACACCCCATATCCCTCTGAACACCAGAGGGCGTCTCACACACACATACCATATATCCCTCTGAACACCAGAGGGCGTCTCTCACACACACACACCACATATGCCCTGCCGCAGAAATACGATAACACACACTATTCCAGGAAATCCCGATCTGGCATCACACTATCAGTAGCTAAATAAACAGAAGATTGAAACGATTTGATTAAACATGACTAATAAACACACGACTGCCTTATTCTGTGTCAGAAGCTCATCATCTCACAGATGGAGGAGCTCAACTGTCAATATGAAGTGAGTTTGGAGTAAAAGTATGTTATTAAATGTCATCTTTTGTTGGACAAGAGGTTCATAAATGCTTCTCATGTTTGGAAAGATGTTTGACACATGTTGCTTTTTCAAATGCATGTTATAAGTGACTCAAACTCACAGTGCTTTCAGATGGAGCAGCGTTTACTGAGCCGATCATCAATGACAAGCTGCGCATAACATATAATCACAGCCTTTGCAATTTCATAATCACGATAAACCAAATCGGTGCAATCACATGTACATTGTGATTAACCGTGCAGCCCTATCCGGTTGGAGACTCACATGCAGTGTCCGCTGTCGCACAGGCCGTGTCCCGAGCACATCCACGGGCAGCCCGGAGTCAGAAGAACATTATCCAGCGTCCAGCCATCGGCTCCGGGAGCAAACACAGGCTGGATCCAGCGGAACCTCGTTCTGGGAGAACTACACGAACCGGGGGAAAGGGTTTAGTGTTGGAAACATGCAAACTCCAACAAAAGGTAGCATGACATGACTGTAAAGGTTTTCGGACACATCATGGCAGATGAGAAAATTAATAAGTACCTTACATGGACATTTTCTAAATGTTATAATGATTTCTTAACAAACAAGTATTCATTACTCCAATGAGCTCATTGTTTCTGCTTTAAATTATTACATTGTTTAATTTGCATTGTTTAATTTCTATTGCGTTTCTCAGGAGCTGATTACCCTCCTCCCTCCCCAGCTCCTCCTCTCCTCAGTCAGTTTGGCATTCTGATTCCCCTTGAATCAGAATAAATTCTCGAATTATGTTGTACTTTAAAATCTTGAATTAATGATATCTGCAATACATTCATGTTGGTTCTGTTCTGTTCACCCTAAGGAGGGTTGTTGCTGCTCTTATCCATGCTAGGCTGCATTGATGTCCAGGGAGTTCTTGCACAGAACAGAACCATACTGCCATTCCATACTGTATGCTAATTGTCAATCGTATTTGACGATAGTGGTCCTGACAGAAATGCACTTTTATGGACTTCAAAACAAGAAACAGCCATTCACTGCCATTATAAAGCTTGGAAGAGCCAGGACATTTTTTTATATAATTCTGATTGTATTCGTCTGAAAGAAGAATGTCATATACACCTAGAATGACTTGAGGGTGAGTAAATCATGGGCAATTTTTCAAATTTTTCAATCAATTTTTGGGTGAATTAACCCTTTAATGTTTCTGGAAGAACGTTTGTTCGTAACCTTGCCAGAATGTTCGCTGTCAGCTGTGAATCTGCTCTGAAATCTCTACTGTATAAAGTGCTATAGAAATGAGGCTTGACTCTGTTGCTGCCACAGCGAGGGCAGTATAAAGGTGTAGTGATGGGACTGAGGTGTGTATAAACTCATCTGTATAAAGTCGTACATGGCAGTGCTGGGCAGATAGACAGTGACCCTCCTCCACTGCAGGTACTGAGGCGCGCTGTACACCGAGCGCTGGCTGTATCCGGAGCAGCCGATGGCGGGCGGCACACACTCCGGCGTGACCAGGTTCCAGCGGCGCCCGCAGTCTGTGGAGAACTCGAGTCGGACGCCATGAGATGGAGACGCGGCCTTACTGCAACCCATGCTCAGATCAAACTGGAGGAAGGAGGAGCCGGACACCTCGAAGTCCCAGCTCTCAGCGTACCGAGGCCTCTCTGGGGGACAGTTAATATCAGACACACCCTCAATACATGTGCATTCATATCAGACACACCCTATAATACATGTGCATTCATATCAGACACACCCTCAATACATGTGCATTCATATCAGACACACCCAATAAATACATGTGCATTGATATCAGACACACCCTATAATACATGTGCATTCATATCAGACACACCCTATAATACATGCTTCATTCAGCTCTGTGAGTGTCAAAGGGCAAGTTCAGAACTAAATTATTTGGTAACACTTTATTTTGATGGTCCACTAGCTCTCATTAAAGTATCAGTAGAGTATTAGTAGACCATCTGCTTATAGGTATAAGCGATTCTGAGAAATGCTGTTGAAAGTGGATCGAACTGAGCAGCACAACACACTTGTGGCCAATCAGCAGTAGGGGCCATGTCCACTCATAATGAGGGAGGAGAGAGAGTGAGCCAATCAGCATTAGAGGGCATGTCCACTCATGATGAGGGAGGAGAGAGAGTGAGCCAATCAGCAGTAGAGGGCATGTCCACTCATGATGGGGGAGGAGATTGATTGAGCCAATCAGCAGTAGGGGGCATGTCCACTCATTATGGGGGAGGAGAGAGCGATAGACAATCAGTAGTAGGGGGTGTGTCCACTCATGATGGGGGAGGAGAGAGAGTGAGTCAGTCAGCAGTAGGGGTCGTGTCCACTCATGATGGGGGAGGAGAGACAGATAGACAATAGGCTTGTTCGACTTGAACCGGCGCTGCACAGACCGATCGGTGAATGACATCAAAGTACCACGAGAGCGAATAGAAAGTAGACGGCTCCTTATGCTTTTGAATTGCTCTCGCGGTACTTTGATGTCATAAACCGATCGGTCTGTGCAGTGCCGGTTCAAGTCGAATAAGCCTAATTAGTAGTAGGTGGCGTGTCTACTCATTATGGGGGAGGAGAGAGAGATAGACAATCAGCAGTAGGGGGTGTGTCCACTCATTATGGGGGAGGAGAGAGAGATAGACAATCAGCAGTAGGGGGTGTGTCCACTTATGATGAGGGAGGAGAGAGAGTGAGCCAATCAGCAGTAGGGGGCATGTCTACTCATTATGGGGGAGGAGAGAGAGTGAGCCAATCAGCAGTAGGGGGCATGTCCACTCATTATGGGGGAGGAGAGAGAGATAGACAATCAGCAGTAGGGGGTGTGTCCACTCATGATGGGGGAGGAGAGAGAGTGAGCCAATCAGCAGTAGAGGGCATGTCCACTCATGATGGGGGAGGAGAGACAGATAGACAATCAGTAGTAGGGGGCGTGTCTACTCATGATGGGGGAGGAGAGAGAGTGAGTCAGTCAGCAGTAGGGGTCGTGTCCACTCATGATGGGGGAGGAGAGACAGATAGACAATAGGCTTGTTCGACTTGAACCGGCGCTGCACAGACCGATCGGTGAATGACATCAAAGTACCACGAGAGCGAATAGAAAGTAGACGGCTCCTTATGCTTTTGAATTGCTTTCGCGGTACTTTGATGTCATAAACCGATCGGTCTGTGCAGTGCCGGTTCAAGTCGAATAAGCCTAATTAGTAGTAGGTGGCGTGTCTACTCATTATGGGGGAGGAGAGAGAGATAGACAATCAGCAGTAGGGGGTGTGTCCACTTATGATGAGGGAGGAGAGAGAGTGAGCCAATCAGCAGTAGGGGGCATGTCTACTCATTATGGGGGAGGAGAGAGAGTGAGCCAATCAGCAGTAGAGGGCATGTCCACTCATTATGGGGGAGGAGAGAGAGTGAGCCAATCAGCAGTAGGGGGCATGTCCACTCATTATGGGGGAGGAGAGAGAGATAGACAATCAGCAGTAGGGGGTGTGTCCACTCATGATGGGGGAGGAGAGAGAGTGAGCCAATCAGCAGTAGAGGGCATGTCCACTCATGATGGGGGAGGAGAGAGAGTGAGCCAATCAGCAGTAGAGGGCATGTCCACTCATGATGGGGGAGGAGAGACAGATAGACAATCAGTAGTAGGGGGCGTGTCTACTCATGATGGGGGAGGAGAGAGAGTGAGTCAGTCAGCAGTAGGGGTCGTGTCCACTCATGATGGGGGAGGAGAGACAGATAGACAATAGGCTTGTTCGACTTGAACCGGCGCTGCACAGACCGATCGGTGAATGACATCAAAGTACCACGAGAGCGAATAGAAAGTAGACGGCTCCTTATGCTTTTGAATTGCTCTCGCGGTACTTTGATGTCATAAACCGATCGGTCTGTGCAGTGCCGGTTCAAGTCGAATAAGCCTAATTAGTAGTAGGTGGCGTGTCTACTCATTATGGGGGAGGAGAGAGAGTGAGCCAATCAGCAGTAGGGGGCATGTCCACTCATTATGGGGGAGGAGAGAGAGTGAGCCAATCAGCAGTAGGGGGCATGTCCACTCATTATGGGGGAGGAGAGAGAGATAGACAATCAGCAGTAGGGGGTGTGTCCACTCATGATGGGGGAGGAGAGAGAGTGAGCCAATCAGCAGTAGAGGGCATGTCCACTCATGATGGGGGAGGAGAGACAGATAGACAATCAGTAGTAGGGGGCGTGTCTACTCATGATGGGGGAGGAGAGAGAGTGAGTCAATCAGCAGTAGGGGGTGTGTCCACTCATGATGGAGAAGGAGAGAGAGAGAGTGAGTCAATCAGCAGTAGGGGGTGTGTCCATTAATGAAGGGGGAGGAGAGGGAGTAAGCCAATCAGCAGTAGGGGGTGTGTCCACTCATGATGGGGGAGGAGAAAGTAAGGCAATCAGAAGTAGGGGGCATGTCCACTCATGATGGGGGAGGAGAGAGAGTAAGCCAATCAGCAGTAGGGGGTGTGTCCACTCATGATAGGGGAGGAGAGAGAGTGAGCAAATCAGCAGTAGGGGGTGTGTCCACTCATGATGGGGGAGGAGAGAGAGAGTGAGCAAGAAGGAGATTTGTTGAAAGACTGTAGAAAGGGAGATGGCTAAGAGACATTACAAAAGAGAAAAAATCGGAATATCACCGGAAAAAAAGGGTTATGATCAGACAAGAGCTTTAGGACCCATGTAAATATTAGAAAAGACCAGAGCGAGAAGGCCTGAAAATGGCCAGCTGAAAATGCTCATTTAAATGTCTGGATGATGAATGAAAACTTATATGTTAACGGTAACTCACTGTCCATGAGCTCAGAGTTGAAGTTCAACACTGAGTCTCGACTCAGGCAGTCTGTGGTCACCTCTCCGCCTACAACTCGATACCAGTTGTGTCTTAAAGGGGAAGTGCCATCAAATGTGTCGAAAAATCCACTTCTAGCGCTGTCGTTCATTCCAATCAGAATATTATCCAGGCCCCACTGGGCCGCGTGTTTACCTGAGAAACCAGAGATAGATGACTGCATCTCAACACATGTTTTGTAGGTTATGATGTTCTCACTGTAGAATAGTGTGTTTATAACTGACCCTGCTGAGGCTGCCACCAGCGGAACACGGTGTGTGATGTCTTCGCTGCGGGTGGCAGCTCGATGGTGACCACCTGAGGCTCGAGGAACGACCCAAAGTCCAGCTCGCGTAAGAGCTGCCACTGCACGCCATTGTTGATGGAAAACTGGACAACCACACCTGCCAAAGAAATACAAGCAGGGTTAGTCATGAATAACTTTGGTATTTTTAGTGCCTGATCGCCTCATCCAGCCGCTGAAACTGCTGTGCTTTCCAAAGACGATGTGAGGATTATTATAAGGGAATATATTGAGATTGAAGATCTAAAACATTTGATCACCGTTTCTGATGAGCTTTGTGTTTCTATTTCATTATACTGACAAAATTTCATGGCACTTCATAACTCTTTTAAGTTTTGGCGAATTGATGGATAATTCATATGTTTTCATACGATCTGCACACACCCCAGTGACGGGTATGTTTAGGGGTGCACCTTCACGCTTACTTTTGTCCAATAATCATACGTTTTTGTACAATTCACAATTCCCACCAGATCTGCAGTTAATGATCTCCACATTTCCACTTCCCTTCCCTTTACCTCTGTACAGATAATACGTTATTAAAATGATTCCAGTTCGCATGGATCCCCGGAAACGACTAAAAATTCTGTAATTTGCAGGCCAGACAAGTAATTTGGTGAGAACAATTAAAAAAATAAAACTACGCGCCTGCATACATACATATTCAAATGCACATACCTATAGAATTAACACGTAATATGTATGTGCAAGCTGTCACCATTTTCTCAGATTCACATTTTTAAAGTTCAATCAATCTTTGTTACTTTCATTTCCTATTATCACTGTAAAGCTGCTTTGAAACAATCTTTATTGTTAAAAGCGCTGTATAAATGAAGCTGACTTGATAGCATTCACCTTCATTTCGGGAACGGGGGCGAGTACAAGTGGAGCCCATGTTTTTCCCTCCAATCCGAATGTAGAACTGAACCAAACTGTACAGAAAGAGAAAAGAGTAGGTTATAAGTAGAGATATGACGGCGTTCTGAAGCCTTATAGTTGGAGTGGTTCTGACCGGGTGTTGGTGGTGTCCAGCAATGTGGTGCGAGCCTCTCGTCGGCCCAGACTGCTGAAGTACAGCGCTTTGCCTTCGCTGATGGTCCCACAGCCGTCCCCGATCTGTCCTCCGCTCAGGCTCTGCCACAGTGAGCTCAGCTTGCCCTCGAAGTCCTCCGAGAGCTCAGTGGGACTCGCTGCCGACGGGACACAGCTCGACCCATCCACCTCCACTGAACACAAACACACACCACATCACAAACAGCAGAAGCTCCAGGTCAAACACCTGACTCGGCTAGGCTAGTCTTACAACTTAATCATCTCATTTTATAGATTGGACGGATTTAATCTGAAAAGAAATATTATGATTATCTCCAACTAATTGATATTTGGTCAGACTAGCTTTTAAAGTCATCATGAAAGGGAAGTTGTGCTCGTCTTTTCCTCCCTATCGTGCCGTGGATCCGAGTGAAACGCTTCAGGAACAAGAACAAATGCAGGGCTTGATTGTGTCTGTGGGGAATTGATTGGATAATTGGATGGTTGAGGTTTGCTATTGGCTGATCTCATGTGAGTGACAGGTTGCCCCGCCCTCATCATCAGAGAAGAGAAGAGATGCTGCTGTTATTCTAATTCAAGATTATGAGATACATACATTTTTTAAACAATAATGATGTGCACCGATAAATCATTTAGAATAAACACTGCAATAAAAAATAAGAATTGTTCATTTTGAATTCATAGTGACTTTAACATGACAGCTGTGTTTATGCAACTGACTCCAGTTCATTAGTAGAGACTCCAAGACCTGAAATGTCAGACAAAGAGGTGTTCGACATGTGCAGTGGTTGTGATTTACTGACATACAGATATGATGATCAACATACATTGATTCAGCTTCTGTCAACTCGCGCCATAACACCATGTCACGCAAAGAGTAAAAGCTAGATTAGACCGGCTATGAATGTCTGATGGCTAATGACGAGTCTGAATGTGAGCGTTACCTGTGTATCCCATGTCGCAGAAGCAGACGCCTGAGACACAGTCTCCGTGACCCCCGCAGTGATTGGGACAGGGCTCAGAGATGTAGACGCCGTCCAGGGCGAACGCTGGGGCGTCCCGATACACACTGCTCTCCTGGAACCAGCGGAAGCGCGTCTTGCTGAAAACCACACGGGAATGTAGAGATGAGTTCATCAAAACTGTGGCTAGAATAATCAACCAAGCACTGCCAACAATGTTCTTCTTGCTTAGTATTTTTGTCTTGTTTTCTATTAAACATCTCGAAAATTGAGAACAAGCCCAGTGTCCGGTTACCTGGCAGCCACATTTCGTGGAAGTACAACCGTGATTCTGGTCCAGCGCTCGTAGTCTCCTGTGTTGTAAACGGTGGGCTCTCTGAGTTCCCGGCCGCTTCCCTCACAGCTGGCGGCCCCAGGGGATGCTGGGTAACAGCCCTCGCGCACCAGAGCCCACGAGCGGCCCGCGTCGTGAGAGAACTGGAGCAGGACCGGCGCCGACGCACTGAAGGCCGACTCACAGCCAATGTTCAGCTGAAGGAGAAGAACATCACAGGTCTCTACACTGGAGAAACACACTGACATGTACAAACAGGTCATTCAATACGGTAAAAACAATCATCCTTTGACCTGTACGTAAGCAGAGAAATTTAAGCTTTCAGTACCATCAAAATACAACGTCTGAGCTTTTAACACGCTATTATGCTATTGCAAATGTTGTAAATGTATTTTTTTTTCTCCAACAACAGATTCACATTCATCCAAGATAAAAAACACACTTTAATGTCCTCATAATCTCCACTGCAGCGTCAGCTCTTTTCTCTCAGAAACGCTTTGATCGAGGATTCAGTCTCTCTAAACCCCGCCTCTCTGAAATTTGCTCTGCTCTGATTGGTCAGAAAGCAAACGCTCATTATCATATCTGAATCTCAGCTCTTGATCACAGTGATACGAACAGTAATGATGGCGTGGGTTTTACCGTATCAATCTCATCAAAGTGTGGATTTGCTTTATCAGCCGAAAACAGCGTCTTCTCGACATGAACAACACGAACCAAACTCTTACAGTCTCAGATACACTACAGTGTTTGAACCAATCAGGACCACAGGCTGGCATTATGCAAATGAGTTACAAACCTACAGCAGGAAGTGAGACTGAATTACTGACTCGTTTCAGTTCAGAATCACTTCTTTCTTTTGGGAGACAAAAACTCCATATATCTGCATTTTTGATCTGTGAAACGTTGCAGACCTTTTTTTTACATAAAAAAACAGCTTTATTACACACTGCATGAGGACATATATCAAAAGACCATACATCAAAAAATGCACGGATGAACTGTTCACAGTAAGATCTATAACATACATGTAGAAAAGTGCCAGTGTTAAAAACTAGTGCAGATAAAACTCAAGCACGTGTGCTGTGTGACAGTGTTTGATGACGAGCCACAGCTTACATTTTTAGTTGGGAGCTTCTCTCAGCAAATGGATATTTGTGATTATTTTAAATTAATTGGGTTAATGGGTTTGTTTAATTAGGTTGATGAATGTGTGTGTGTGTGTGTGTGTGTGTGTGTGTGTGTGTGTGTGTGTGTGTGTGTGTGTGTGTGTGTGTGTGTGTGTGTGTGTGTGTGTGTGCGTGTGCGTGCGTGTGTGTGTGTGTGTGTCTGTGTGTGTGTCTGTGTGCGTGTGCGTGCGTGAGAGAGAGAAAGAAGAATTCCTGCACGTAGCCTTACATCAGTACCTTGAACTGCAGTGTGTATCCAGGACGGAGAGACAGATCTCGAGTCACCGCCATCCGGTCGCCATCCGATCGCCCGAACACTATGGCAGAGGGAGTGGGAGCACAGAAGCTGCCGTTACGGTCCTTGTCCATTCCTTCATTTCCCAGCATCAGCCACACACTCATCTGGTTGAGCGGATGATCATACGCTGGTTTCTCATAGAAGTTCTGCAGGGAGACAACAGAGTTTCTCTCTCAACCCTTCATGAACGCTGCAGTAGAATCAGTTCTGTCAGGACCACTATCGTCAAATACGATTGACAATTAGCATACAGTATGGATTGGCGGTATGGTTCCGTTCTGGGCAAGAACTCCCTGCGCATCCATGCAGCCTAGCATGGATAAGAGCAGCAACAACCCTCCTTAGGGTGAACAGAACAGAACCAACATGAATGTATTGCAGATATCATTAATTCAAGATTTTATTCTGATTCAAGGGGAATCAGAATGCCAAACTGACTGAGGAGAGGTGGAGCTGGGGAGGGAGGAGGGTAATCAGCTCCTGGGAAACGCAATAGCTGCTGATAATACTGAAGGAGCTTATATATGTATACAATGATAGGCGTCGTATTCCTATAGGTAGACGTGGATCAGCTGATGCGAGCCTGACTAACGTGACTTGCCAGAACTGACGCTACGCTTAATTTTGTTCTAATCCTTGAGGAGAGTCTGACCTGAGGCAGCGTGGGGTCGGCCATCGGGATGACATGCTTCTCTCGCTCGGACAGTATGATGATGTCATCGATGGCCCACTGATCGTAGCCCTCGCCGGAGTGCAGCGGCTGCCACCAGCGGAAGCGCGTACATGGCGTTTTAGAGGCCAGGGGAAGCTCATAATGAACAAACCTGTGGACAAACAACATCAGCCAGTCACAAACTCTCACATTACACTCACAGAATGATATAAAGATTTATTCATGTAAAGTTCTGGGTCTAATTGTCATTGTGAAGTAATCAATTTAAACTATTTGCAATTAATGTTTTATTTTAAAATATGCATGCATTCACTCTTCTTCGAGTGGGTAACAGTGGTTCGAATGGTGATTACGGCCCTGTTATGACCTAAGCATTCAATCCTACTTCTATTCCACTCAGCTGTGTCTGCTGCGTTATAAACAACAGAACTTGTTCTGCGTGAACGGATCCATTGTTTGGATAGGCTTTTCTATTGATAATTTACATATTGCACCCAGAATAGGCATATCATAATACTCAGAGTGCATATTTACATCAAATGACTTTTTCAGGAAAGAAAGAAAGAAAGAAAGAAAGAAAGAAAGAAAGAAAGAAAGAAAGAAAGAAAGAAAGAAAGAAAGAAAGAAAGAAAGAAAGAAAGAAAGAAAGAAAGAAAGAAAGAAAGAAAGAAAGAAAGAAAGAAAGAAAGAAAGAAAGAAAGAAAGAAAGAAAGAAAGAATTGTTTGGATGTATTACACAGAGATCTTAAAGGATTAGTTCACTTCAAGAAATTCATACAGGTTTGAAACAACTTGAGGGAGAGTAAATGATGGCAGAATTTTCATTTTGAAGTGAACTATTCCTTTAAAGTAAAAAGCTTAGATAAACAGAGTCTTATTTTTAAACTCCCCGTCACTTTTTAGAACAAAGTAACAAGCGTGTATTCCAGTGAATTGTTTGGCACAGTGACTGCAGTGTTTGTAGGATGTTTGGCACAGGTGTATGTTAGTGTATTGTTGATGACTGGTCCTCACCGAGGTTTGGTGAAGTCAGTGAAGTACATCTCAGCGATCAGACCCCAGCTGATCCCACCATCGTTGCTGAACTGCAGCAGAAGCCCCTCCTCCCTGCTGTCCGCCTGGTTGCACTCGGCTCCGGCTCCGCCCATACGCAGGTAAAACTGCACAAACTCTGCCCACTCCGTGTCCAGGTCCCAGCTGACCAGCTGCCGCAGCCCAGCCTGAACACACACACACACACACACACACACTTCAACATACAGCAGCATCTGAGACATCATACCAATGACCACAGACCTGCATGTCATCTGTGCCTCGGTCTGTATAATGATGATGGGTTCTCAGCTCACAGGGAACGTTCTGGCAAAATTCTCTCAAAGTTATGAACAAACGTTCCTCCAGTGACATTAAATGAACAATAGTTCAAAGTTATCTGTCTCTCAAAACATCACCTTCTGAATAAGCTTATTGGGTAACACTTTACAATAAGTGAAGTTCACAATGTAATTTCAGGAGGAGTGAACCCATACAATCTTTCAATTAACTGCCGGAGCATATAAACAGCCACTCACCTTGCTCTAGTATCAGCTGTGGCGTCCTTCCACCTCCCCAGCTCCACCAATATCATCTCGCTACTATACTCATCATCTAAGCATTAGTAGTCCCACTGGGGGTTTATCTAAGCTCGAGTTGAAGCTGCTTCCTCGAGCCCCTCCACTGCGGACAGCAAGCCAAATATGCTTAACCTTATTAGCTTAAAGATTATATGGGCAAAGGAACTCGTGAAGGGTACATAAATAATCTTGTACTAATACCTGAGTTAATAGTTACTTCAACATGAACTCATGATTAGTGACGATATGAACTAATCATGAACAAATGTAGAGCTATCCTTAACATTCTTAATCCTTAAGGATTCATGCATGAATAACAGCAGCCATTGATTATTCATGTACCCTTATTGTCAAGTGTTACCGCTTATTGTTTTCTTTGTTCTTTTAACTGATGATCTTTTTTATGATGGTATGGTGAGAACTGCATGCTGTAACCCTGACTCAGTGCTGTAAAACAGAAGACTGTAAAAGACCGTGTAACGGCTGTAATCGCACCTGACTGAAGTACAGAGAGGATCCTGAGGAAACGACACCACAGCCCTGGTCAGGCGGCACGACCTCTCCTCCAGTCACCTCACGCCAGGATGATATCAGGGATTCCTGCGACTCGAAGTCTGAGAGCACACTGGAGGCCAGAGTGTTGAAGGGCTGGCAGTCTGAGCCGGTGAAGCCTTCATCACACCTGAGAACAGAGCAGAGCTTAAGTCTGATTCACACACACAACCACAGCTGTTACACACAATCACACCGTCAAACAGGTCACTCCGCACACACTCAATCACACCATCAAACAGGTCACACCATCACACTCAACCACACTGTCACACAGGTCACACCATCACACTCAACCACACCGTCACACTCAACCACACCGTCACACAGGTTACACCGCACACACTCAACCACACAGCTGTCACACACAACCACACTGTCACACAGGTCACACCACACACACTCAACCACACCGTCACACAGGTCACACCATCACACTCAACCACACCGTCACACTCAACCACACTGTCACACAGGTTACACCGCACACACTCAACCACACAGCTGTCACACACAACCACACTGTCACACAGGTCACACCACACACACTCAACCACACTGTCACACAGGTCACACCATCACACTCAACCACACCGTCACACTCAACCACACTGTCACACAGGTTACACCGCACACACTCAACCACACAGCTGTCACACACAACCACACTGTCACACAGGTCACACCACACACACTCAACCACACCGTCACACAGGTCACACCGTCCCACACTCAACCACACCTGTCACACACAACCACACCGTCACTCAGGTCACACCGCACACACTCAACCACACCTGTCACACACAACCACACTGTCACACAGGTCACACCACACACACTCAACCACACCTGTCACACACAACCACACCGTCACACAGGTCACACCACACACACTCAACCACACCTGTCACACACAAGCACACCGTCACTCAGGTCACACCGCACACACTCAACCACACCTGTCACACACAACCACACCGTCACACAGGTCACACCACACACACTCAGTAGTGTATCATATAAACAGAACTCAAAAGAAATGAAATGCTATTTATAGAGCAAGGCTTAGATAAAACCAAAACACAATCAGGAAACTCAAGACGCGGTCAGGCCCATGTATCTGGTGCGACCAAAACTAAGCCTTTTATTTGAGTAAATAAAAGTGTTTCATGTGTGTAAATGCAGTTGACTGTTCTCTCCAAGCCGCTGTAGTGTCTGTCTCTGACCTGCAGTGTCCGTGGTCGCACCAGCCGTGTCCTCGGCACATCTGTGGACACTGCTGCCCGATGTAAATATCATCTAGCGCCCATTCGTCCTGCTCCTGGTAGTAATTCTGGATCCATCGGAAGCGTGTCGCACTCGACCTGAAGCCGCAAAACAGCATGAAACCAGAGTGAGACATGACACGGAAACACTGCAAATGCATATGAGCCTATGAAGAGACACAAACACTGGAAAAATACCACCATCTCTTCTCTGTAATGTACAGTGCTCAATATGAGCAAAACTGGCCATGGGATTGCGTCTATGGTGTTTATCATCTATAAATATTCACCAAAACCTAACCTAAATAAAAAAGTTAACACTTTATTTTCGATGGTCCACTTTAGACATTCTACTAACTATAAGTAACTTTGCAACTATATGTCAACTAACTCTCAGATTATTAGCACACTGTTAGTTTGGGTTAGTAGAATAAATTGACCTGTACTTGCACAGTTACTTAAAGTTAGTAGAATGTCTAAATAGGACTATTAAAATGAAGTGAAACTGAAAAAAAAACATAAAATAAATATTCTTCTGAAATATAGCCACAAACAACGATTACTGGGATTCATTGCGGCTCATGCAGACGATACAGACTGTTATTTATATTTTCTAATGTAATATTAGATTTATTTAAATGAGGAATATCTTGACGTGTTTGTTCCCAGAAGAAAACTCAAGACTACAATGGAGGCGTTTCAGGGAGTTCAGAAACACTGACACTGATATGGAGAAGGACTCCCGCTAGAGGGACTTTGGAACTTTGCTCATTCTTTTAATAATCTAATAGTCAAATCATCCTCACAGGAGTCAATGAATCAAAGCACAGGTAGTAAAGTCCAAGCTCAGTGTGTGGTTTGTGTCTCACCAGGTTTTGTAAGGCAGAGGAAGCGTGATCCGTCTCCAGTCAGTGAACTCAGACGGATGGTAGACGCTGGAGGCAGTGAACTCAGAGCAGCTCGGCATGCCTGGCAGACAGGCCTACACCAACAAACCATGAGAAAACACATCTCACACACGGGCCAGACAGCACAAACAGTGTTTTCTCAAAGAATAATCTATAATCTGAGTTATAATTCTTCTCCAATCCTTATGAAAAGTGCCATGGAGGCACCAAGACTCAGTGAACTTCAGTCCTGTAACCAGTGATTATCATGGTTTTTACATCATACTCCAAATCACAAAACATGGCAACACCATGGTGCCTTTAGGTCTGGTGCTTTAGAGGATATCTTGGTGTTCTCACCTCTTTGACAAGATGCCAAGTCAAGCCGTGATTGGTGGAAAACTCCAGGCGAACCTGCGTGTCAATGTGCGGTGAAGGCTCCCGTCCGCAGCCCATGACCAGCGAGAACTGGATCATGTAGGACGCGCCGATCTGCATGGACTGGGTTTCCACATAGCGAATGCTGGAGGCCGAGCCGTGATCTCCTGAAAAACTGAGCAAATATTTGCATCATTGTGGCTTACACTGTCATTCTGAACTGGCCCGAAAGGAAGTGCTGGGACTGTTTGGATATCAATGCATTATTAACTGCAGAAATATTCTTTCTGTTTTTGCTCTGCATACAAAAGCAATTTTCCATCCCTTTGCTTGGTGTTCTTCGCGTGGTGGTCAAAAATGACAGATTTTATTATTATTTTTTTTAATGAAAGGAATGTACTATATTTTAGTTTGATTATGTTTTTTATGTAATATTTTGTATTTTTAGGGGATTTTATGGTACTACATTACTACATTTATATTTATATATAGTAGTTATAATCCATTTATTCACATTTTGAGCATAGACCTGGAAATTAAATTTCCTTAAACTGTCGTAAATCTTGAATGCTTTAAAGCACAGACTTTTGATCTATTTTTAAAGATCTATCTATTTTTAAAGACGACACGTGGCAAATTCTCGCTGAAGTGTAAAAAGTAAAAAAAAAGTGAACTTAAAAAAAGTTACAGAATTTTACGTTTATTGTTATGAAAAATGCAAAAAACACTTACATTTTTATATGAAATCTATATTTTCAAAAACATGTTTTACTCTAAAACTGCAAGAAAAAAACTTGGAAAGTTGTGTTCCAAATTTGAGCCTGAAATCTCAGAAAATTTGCTTTCAGTGTGATGTTGTTTTGCTGCAGTACCAAAAGTTTCCACTAGATGAAATTAGTCTCCCATTTATTTCCAATACACTTATTTTTGACTGCGAGAAACACAAGTGTGACAATTTTTTTCAGGACCATTTAACCTTTTCGAATCATGTCCATGATTTTTTTTGTGTGTTCACATAGCAAGCGCCAAAACCCTTACCAAGTTTCGTACCATTCCGATGAAGTAAAAGAAAAAACAACGTAAAATGTTTTGCTCAAAAATGACCGTAGATCCCCAGAGGGCTCAGGAGGATTCCCCATTGAGGAACTCGCGATGCGTCGATGACGCTTTTGGGAATGCCTTCTGCATGATTGCGACTGAAGCATCTACATCAACTAGTCCAATGGCGGGAGTGAAAATCACAGGCGGGTGACGTCATGACCAGGAAAGGATAAAAGCACATCCGGTGCAACCGGCACTAGCTTCAAACCTGTGTCAAACCCTTCGAGGGGGCTGATTGCCAGCATTGCGAGAAGCTGCCGCTTCGCACGCTCCGCTCCCGCCTGTCACTTTTCGACACTGAAAGTGGAGAGGCTCACGATCCTCAGGGTGCAGGACCCGCTTCTGCTAAGGCGTGAGCAGCCCCAGCCTGCATGCTCCTCATACCGTGCGCAACAAAAGCAGAGTGTCGCATCCCGCACACCCCCACCACAGAAATCATGGGGGCCGGGCCGACAGTCTTAACCGAAGCAATCTAAGCAGAAGGTGGATCTGAGGACCGTTCTTCTCTCAATGAAAGCTTTGGCTCAAAAGAGGTCCTGACGCCATCAGGGTCAGACCTGTGAGGGCAGTCCCAATCGAGATGGAACGGTGTACACATCAGTACATGGTGCCTGTTCCATCTCGGTACTCTCACGAGGTCGCTCTGCGAACCCCGCCACCCTTGGTGCTTCGGGGCGCAGCGGTCTCCAGCGGGTCTCTGGTGCAGCGTCACCTCGACGCTGCGTCAGGCTCGCACCCTCTGAGGGGGGTTCCAATTACACCAGAGGCCAGCCTCGAGAGGCTGGTTCCCTTAGTAGAATTTCTGACAGAATGGAAGAATCTGCCAAATACATCTCTATGGGTCCTGCAGTTAGTAGAGAAGGGTTACAGAATCCAATTTGGTTCTCGTCCTCCACACTACAACGGGCTGTTACTCACATTAGTACAGTCCGAGCAGGCTCTGGTAATGGAGCAAGAAGTGGAGGCTCTGTTAGCAAAGGAAGCGATAGAGCAGGTGTTTCCACCCGACAGAGAATCGTGTTTTTACACCCATTATTTCATTGTTCCAAAAAAGGATGGAGGGTTGCATCCCATCTTAGATCTTCATCGTTTGAATCGTACAGTTCAGAAACTCAAGTTCAAAATGCTGACACTCAAACAGATTGTGACTCAAATCAGGTCCGATGACTGGTTTGTCACGATAGATCTAAAAGACGCTTACTTCCATGTCTCCATCCTCCCTCAGCACAGGAAGTTCCTAAGGTTTTTTTTCGGGGGCAAAAAATAGCAGTATTGGGTGCTTCCTTTCGGGCTAGCTCTATCACCCCGCACATTCACGAAGTGCATAGATGCAGTTCTGGCCCCACTTAGGCTGCAGGGCATATGCATTCTGAATTACATAGATGACTGGCTGATTTTAGCGGAATCAGAACAGTTGGCGGTTCGGCATCGAGATGTCGTCCTCACTCATATGCAGAAATTGGGGTTGAGGCTCAATGCCAAGAAGAGTGTGCTATCTCCAGTACAGAGGACCACTTTTCTTGGAATGGTCTGGTATTCGGTCACGATGCGAGCGACTCTATCGCCCGCTCGTGTAGCCGCTATCCTCACAACCATGAAAGAGCTAAAGCTAGGCCAGTCATGCACTGTGAAACAGTTCGAGAGACTGTTGGGCCTCATGGCAGCGGCGTCCAATGTGATACCCTTTGGCCTGCTGTACATGAGACCTTTGCAGTGGTGGCTCAGGGCCAAAGGGTTCTCCCCAAGGGGAAACCCACTTCATACATTCAAGATCACACGGCGGTGTCTCCGTGCCTTGGCTATATGGAGGGAGCACTGGTTCCCGTCCCAGGGTCCGGTACTGGGAGCTCTTTGCCATCGAGTTGTGATATCGACAGATGCTTCCCTTACAGGCTGGGGAGCGGTAATGGAAGGCTGCTCAGCTCAGGGTCTGTGGGAAAGTCATCATCTCTCTTGGCATATAAATTGCCTGGAGATGATGGCTGTCTTCAATGCATTGAGGCACTTCCTCCCAGACCTAAGGGGCCATCATGTGCTTGTCCGCACAGACAATACATCGGTGGTCTCTTACATCAACCGTCAGAAGGATCTGGTGCGCCAGTCTGTATAGTGGACGCGAACGCAGATCCTCCTGACGGTTGATATAAGAGACCACCGATGTATTGTCTGTGCGGTCTCTGGGGAAATTACGCTCTCTGAGGGCAGTGTATATACCAGGGATTCAGAATATAGGAGCAGACACCCTGTCGAGGCAGGGGCTGAGGCCAGGGGAATGGAGACTCCACCCCGAGGCGGTGGAGATCATTTGGAAATTTTACGGCCAGGCAGAGGTGGATCTGATTGCATCTCAGCATACGACGCACTGTCCACTCTGGTTCTCCCTTACTCACCCAGCCCCCCGGGGCTGGACACTATGGTGCAGACGTGGCCGAGGCTACGTCTGTACGTTTTTCCCCCTGTTGCTCTGCTCCCAGGGGTTCTGGAGAGAGTCCGCCAGCACGGAGTAAGCCTAGTGCTAGTAGCACCATGCTGGCCGAGTCAATTCTGGTTTGCGGACCTGATTCATCTCCCCGACGGCCCTCCCTTGGAGATCCCGATTAGAAGAGACCTTCTGTCTCAGGCCGGGGGCACTATATTTCACCCCCGGCCAGAGATTTGGGAGTTGTGGGTGTGGCCCCTGAGGGGGCACAACTCATAGAGAGTGGTCTCTAAACCGAGGTTGTGGAGACCATTCTTAGCTCCAGAGCTCCAGCTACGAGGAAACTTTATTTACTCAAATGGAATGTCTTTTCTACCTGATGTCACCAGCAGCAGTGCAACATCATCCACTGTTCTGTTAGGTCAGTACTTGAGTTTTTACAAGACCGTTTCTCATCAGGTCTATGTCCATCCACCTTAAAGGTTCATTGCGGCTTTCCACGCCCCGGTGGGGGTACATCTCTGGGTCAAGACCCACTTATTACTCGTTTCCTTCGTGGCACGTTGAGGTTGAGACCTGCAACATGCACTAGGGTGCCGGCCTGGGACCTTGCAATAGTATTAGAAGGCTTTTCTAGGGCTCCATTTGAACCCCTAGAGTCGGTCTCAGAGAAGTTTCTCACATTTAAGACCATATTTCTTCTTGCTATTTCATCCCTTAAAAGAGTCGGAGATCTTCAGGCCCTCTCGGTTCCTACCACCTGCCTTGAATTTGCACCTGGGATGGTCAAAGCTTTTCTCTTCCCTAAGCAGGGATACGTCCCTAAGGTACCGACCAATATTCTGAGGCCTATTGTGCTACAGGCTTTCTGTCCTCCTCCATTTACATCTTCGGACCAGGAAAAGTTGAACTTTTTGTGTCCAGTGGGAGCATTGGACACTTATGTTCATCGGACTTCTTCCTGGAGGAAGTCCGACCAATTATTTGTCTGTTTCGGATCACTTAAGAAAGGTCTTCCTGCTTCTAAGCAGACTTTGAGCAAATGGATAGTCGAGGCTATCTCTCTTGCCTATGAGTCCTTCCGTGTCCTCTGGAGGTTAGAGCTCACTCTACTAGGAGTATGGCGGCCTCTAAAGCCTTGTTATCTGGAACCTCTCTTCAAGACGTTAAGATGATGAGTCGCTCTGCCATACTTCCTTCATTCCTGTGATCGACTTGCTTCGGCATATTTCGAAGCTAGTGCCGGTTGCACCGGATGTGCTTTTATTCTTTCCTGGTCATGACGTCACCCGCCTGTGATGCTCACTCCCGCCATTGGACTAGTTGACATAGATGCTTCAGACGCAATCACGCAGGAGGCATTCCCAAAAGCGCCATTGACGCATCGTCTCGTTCCCTTCTCAGGGAACTAAGGTTACAGTCGTAACCGAGACGTTTTATATAGAACCCCATTGAACCTACATGAAAATATATACTAGTTGCCTTTTAAATTTTAGGATGGGGTCCCTGGCATGATGATGATGATGATGATGAAGATTATATTTCTGGCCCGTGGCCTCTGAGAGACTGAAAACCCCTGGCTTAAACGACTTTAAAAGCCAGAATCCTGTGAATGCAGATGAGTGAGTGAGTGAGTGTGTGTGTGTGTGTGTGTGTGTGTGTGTGTGCACATGAAGCAGTACCTGAGAGTCCAGTCATGCTGACAGTACGGTTGCACGTTCCCCAGGTAGAAGCCCAGGCTCTGAGTCACGTCCAACACATTACTGAAGTCCAGGCTGATGATGTTGAAGAGGACCGAGGTCATGCTGATCTCATCCACAGCCCAGACGTCCTGCCCGCGGCCCGAGTGGTACGGCTGCCACCAACGGAACTGGACCCCGAACTTACGGGCCCCAGGAGGAAGTTCCACCGAGACAATCCTGAGAGAAGTCCAATTCAATTGAACCATCAACAAACAAAACCAGTCGATCACACAAATATCTATCTCTGTGATACAGGCTGCTTTTCAGGGAACACTTTATTTCAATAATCCACTTTAGATATTCTACTGACTATAAGTAACTTTGCAACTACATGTCAACTAGCTCACATTAGAGTATTAGTAGACTGTTAGGTTCAGGGTAGGAGAATGAGTTGACCTGTAGTTGTAAAGTTACTTCTAGTCAGTAGAATATCTGTTGAGGAGCATCAGAATAAAGAGTTATCAGATATTAACATCAGTCTACTAATACTCTAATGACTGATAGTTGACATGGAGTCGCACAGTTACTCAGAGTTAGAAAATCTGAACTGAACTGTTGAAATAAATACACTTTTTTTAAAAGACACTTAATATTCAGTAATATTGCTGATCTGGCTGCACTGTGAGTTTGTCTCATATTTGATGAAGTTTGATCAGTGATTCTGCTATTTTCCTGTCTGGTTCTGTGAAGCTGCTTTGAGCCGGTGTGTTCAGTGTGCCGCACCTGGGCTCGTGGAAGCCCTGATAAGAGTAATGCTGCAGGAGCGTCCAGGTGATGGCGTTATCTGAAGAGTAATGCAGCAGAACTCCTTCTCCCGGCTGATCCGGAGCGGGACACGAGCTGGAGGTGCTGCGGCTGCCCAGCCTGAGGGTGAACTGAAGATACCTGCAGAGAGAGAGGTCAAGTGTGTGTGTGTGTGTGTGTGTGTGTGTGTGTGTGTGTGTGTGTGTGTGTGTGTGTGTGTGTGTGTGTGTGTGTGTGTGTGTGTGTGTGTGTGTACCTGGCCTGTGAGCTGTCCAGTGGGGTTGTAATAATGTGTCTTCTACTGTCTCTGTTGAACACCAGCGCTTTCCCACTGGCCAACACCCCGCAGGCGAAGCTGACCTCTGACCCCCGCAGCGAGGAGAAGCTGTGATAGGACGACAGCCTCACACTCGAGAAACTCTCTGACAGGAACGCAGGGAAGGTCTGAGATGCCAACTCACACGCAGGACCGCTGAAACCAGGGTCACACCTGAGGAAATGTGGAAAACACACACTTCCCGGTGAGGTGTTGCTGTTTTTCACAGTGAAAAGAGTGTCAGGACGGAAGAGAATTCTTACTTGCAGCCGGTGCGTGAACAGTGTCCTCTACCGGAGCAGAAGCGCAAACAGGACGGCCCGATATAGACTGGAAAACACACACACAACAGGCGTGAACAATGTCAGTTAAGCTGAAGCTGAAGCTGTGTGTGTTCACTGAATGTTCTGGCTTACTGTTGTCGATGGCCCACATGTTGCTGGTTCCCACAGCGGTCTGTCTCCAGCGGAAGCGGGTGCTCTCGGTGAGCGCGGCGTTGGGCAGAGGAATGCTGATCCTCGTCCAGCTACACACACACACACACACACACACACACACACACACACACACACAGATTAGACACATGATAAGAGACAGACAGACGTGAGAGGTGTGTGAGCAGACGCAGTGACGGACCCGCTGTAGTTCTCTGAGGAGTAGATGCTGCTGTGCGGCAGGTGTGACCCCACACACAGATCCGGGAGACACTCGGTGTGCAGGAGGGACCAGGAGCGGCCCTGATTTGTGGAGAACTCCAGATTAATGCTGTGATAAAGAACGGGAAACAAACATCTTTAATGCTTTAGTTGCTGTTAACTTTCTGTTTTGTTTTGTTTTGTTCTATTCTAATCTGTTCTATTGAGTTCTTTTGTTCTGTCATTTTTTATTCTATTATTTTCTATTATTTTCTCTTCTATTCTATTCTATTCTATTCTATTCTATTCTTCTGTTCTGTTCTGTTATTTTATTTTATGTTCTATTCTATTCTTTTCTATTCTGTTATTTTTTATTATTTTCTATTGTGTTATTTTCTGTTGTTCTGTGCTGGTTTTTTCTATTCTATTATTTTTTCTTCTGCTCTGTTATTTTCTATTCTATTCTGTGATATTCTGTTCTATTTTCTATTCTATTCTATGGAATTCTGTTCTCTTTTCCGTTATGGGTTAGGGTTAGTTCTGTTCTGTTCTTTTCTTTTCTGTTCTATTCTATTCTGCTCTTTTCTATTCTATTCTTTTATTATCTATTTTAGTTGTTGTTATCTAGTTGTTATCTTTGCTATTCTATTTTAGTCTTGTAACGCTGCAGGCTGAAGCAGGGAAGGATGCAGGATCTACTTGCAGCAGATTTATTTAAAAAAAACTCTAACAATCATAAACTGGATCACAAGAAACAAAAACAGAACAACTGAACAGAACCACCAAACATAACACAACAGTGACAGACCAGGAACAGACTGAAACACGGGGCTTAAATACACAGAACAGATCAGGGAAATGAGACACAGCTGGGACAAATGAACTCATAATGACTAATCAACAAGAAAAACTACAAAGGACTACAAAACATGGCACAGAACAGGAAATAACATTAGTCGACACAAGACAAGGGTGTGGATATTTTATTCTATTCCATTCTGATATGTTTATATTCTGTTCTGTTCTGTTCTATTCTATTCTATTCTTTTCTGATGTTTATATTCTGTTCTGTTCTGTTCTATTCCATTCTGTACTTTTCTATTCTATTCTATTTTGTTCTTTTTTTGTTCTGTCCTTTTCTATTCTACTCTATTTTAGTCTGTTCTGTTTTATTCTACTCTCCTTGTTCTCTTCCATTCTATTATACTCTATTCTATTCTATTCTATTCTATTCTGTGATGTTCTGTGATGTTCTGTTTATTCTATTGTATTCTGTTCTCTTCTTTTCTGTTCTAATATATTATATATTCTGTGCTGTTCTATTTTTTGTATTCTGTTCTCTTTTAGAGATTCTCTTTATTATATTCTGTTATGGGTTAGGGTTAGTTCTGTTCTGTTCTTTTCTGATGTTTATATTCAGTTCTGTTCTATTCTATTCAATTCTGTACTTTTCTATTCTATTCTATTCTATTTAGTTATTTTCTATTCTGTTATTTTTTGTTCTGTCCTTTTATATTCTACTCTATTTTAGTCTGTTATGTTGTATTCTACTCTCCTTGTTCTCCCTATTCTGTTCTTTCTATTCTGTTATTTTTTTGTATTCTGTTCTCTTTTTAGAAATTCTCTTTATTATATTCTGTTATGGGTTAGGGTTAGTTCTGTTCTTTTCTGTTCTTTTCTGTTCTGTTCTGTTCTATTGTTTTCTGATGTTTATATTCTGTTCTGTTCTATTCTATTCCATTCTGTACTTTTCTATTTTATTCTATTCTATTTAGTTATTTTCTATTCTGTTCTTTTTTGTTCTGTCCTTTTCTATTCTACTCTATTTTAGTCTGTTATGTTTTATTCTACTCTCATTGTTCTCTTCCATTCTATTCTATTCTATTCTATTCTGTGATATTCTGTTTTATTCTATTGTATTCTGTTCTCTTCTTTTCTGTTCTAATATATTCAATTCTATTCTGTTCTGTTCTATTCTATTTTTGTATTCTGTTCTCTTTTCTATTCTATTCCGTTACGGGTTAGGGTTAGGGTTAGGGTTAGTTCTGTTCTATTCTGTTCTGTTCTATTCTATTCTATTCTATTCTATTCTATTCTATTTTATTATGTGCTGTTCTATTTTTTGTATTCTGTCCTCTTTTCTATTATATTCCATTATGGGTTAGGGTTGTGTTCTGTTGTTTTCTATTCTATTTTATTCTATTCTATTCTATTATGTTCTTTTTTGTTCTGTTCTTTTTTGTTCTGCCCTTTTTTATTCTATATATTTTAGTCTGTTCTGACTAAAGAACAGAACTGCTCTTTTCGTATTATTACATTCTGTTCAACTCTATTCTATTCTATTCTGATATGTTTATATTCTGTTCTGTTCTGTTCTGTTCTATTCTATTCTATTCTTTTTTGATGTTTATATTCTGTTCTGTTCTATTCTATTCCATTATGTACCTTTCTATTCTATTCTATTTAGTAAATTTCTATTCTGTTCTTTTTTGTTCTGTCCGTTTCTATTCTACTCTATTTTAGTCTGTTCTGATTTATTCTGCCCTTTTTGTTCTCTTCCATTCTATTCTACTCTACTCTATAATATTCTGTTCTGTTCTCTTCTTTTCTGTTCCAATCTAATCTATTCTGTTCTATTTTGTTCTTTTTTCTTTTGTTCTGTTCTTTTCAATTATATTCTGTTATTTTCTATTCTATTGTCTTCTATTCTACTCTATTATATTCTGTTGTATTATTCCTATTCTATTCTGTGGTGTTCTGTTATGTTCTATGTGTATTATATTCTGTTCTCTTTTTTATTCTATTTTATTCTATTGTTATTTTCTTTTCTGTTCTATTTTATTCTCTACTGTTACAGAAGAGATTATGACAGAATGCTGGTGTGTGTGTGTGTGTGTGTGTGTGTGTGTGTGTGTGTGTGTGTGTGTGTGTGTGTGTGTGTGTGTGTGTGTGTGTGTGTGTGTGTGTGTGTGTGCGCTGCACCTGTTGGCCGGCTGAAATGCATTGCAGCCGAGGTTGATGGAGAACTGCACCAGGTGTGTGTGTGTGTGTGTGTGTGTGTGTGTGTGTGTGTGTGTGCCGCACCTGTTGGCCACTGATACGCGCCACAGCCAAGGTTGATGGAGAACTGCACCAGGTCTGTGTGTGTGTGTGTGTGTGTGTGTGTGTGTGTGTGTGTGTGTGTGTGTGTGTGTGTGTGTGTGTGTGTGAGCGCCGCACCTGTTGGCCGGCTGATATGCGCCGCAGCCGAGGTTGATGGAGAACTGCACCAGGTGTGTGTGTGTGTGTGTGTGTGTGTGTGTGTGTGTGTGTGCCGCACCTGTTGGCCACTGATACGCGCCACAGCCGAGGTTGATGGAGAACTGCACCAGGTCTGTGTGTGTGTGTGTGTGTGTGTGTGTGTGTGTGTGTGTGTGTGTGTGTGTGTGTGTGTGTGTGTGTGTGTGTGTGTGTGTGTGTGTGTGTGTGTGTGTGTGTGTGTGTGTGTGTGTGTGTGAGCGCCGCACCTGTTGGCCGGCTGATATGCGCCGCAGCCGAGGTTGATGGAGAACTGCACCAGGTGTGTGTTTGCGCCGGGCAGCACCGGCAGCAGCTGAAGGAAGTCCAGTGCCCAAACATGACGCTTCGCCCCGCCGTGAGATTTCTGCTCCAGACAGAACTGAGTGGCTGCAGTCTGGAGCTCTGTGGGCAAACCAACGGACACAACTGTGGGAGTCTGGAAAGAGCAAAGACATGTCGAGGACGTCTGAATGAATGTGATATCAGAGGAAAGAGAAACACCATACATTCCAAACAGAACATGCAGCTGTTGAAAATGGTTACTTTAAACAGGACCTGTTACGCCCTTTTACAGAGTCTTGATGTTGTTTTCAGGCTCTACTAGAACAGGTTTTCCTGCTTGAATGTTGATTATTTTCCTCATATTCTTCATTGTTGCGGCTCCTCACTTCCCAGTCTGTCAGTAACGCTCTGTTTAGTTCCTGTCTCTATGAAGCCCCTCCTTCTGAAAAGCACACTGTGCTCTGATTGGTCGGCTGGATCAGTGTGTTGTGATTGGTCGAGAGCTTCGAGTGTGTTTGGGAAATGTCCCGCCCCTTACCACCAGTTTAACACACTACTAACTAACTCAAGCAGGCCCCGCCCCTTTATTCTGTGTAAGAATTATTATAATGAGGAATATTGTGACGTGTTCATTCCCTGAAGAAACTCAAGATACAATGGAGGCGTTTCAGGAGTTCAGAAACACTGACACTGATATAGAGAATACAGCAACATTACACACTAAAAAAAGATGAATATGGGAAAAAGCAGAACAGGTCGTCTTTAACCTAAATCTGTAAATACACTACATAAGATCTACCCTGTAGGCGGAGTATGGCAGAATGTCCAGAAGTACATGATCTTTCCTGCCCTCTGAGTGGCCAAAGAGGATGACATTATTCTTGCTGGATTCTCCAGGGTCGCAGCCTCCAGCACCTGCAGTGAACACACAGATCCCAATACTGAACACACAGACACTCTCAATGACAAATGCAGAACAGTTAGTTCATGACCTCAAGGCTAGATTACTGTAATGCTCTACTGGGTGGTTGCCCTGCACGCTTAATAAACAAACTACAGCTGGTCCAAAACGCAGCAGCTCGAGTTCTTACCAGAACCAGTAAGTATGACCATATTAGGCCGGTTCTGTCAACACTGCATTGGCTGCCTATTAAACACCGCATCAATTTTAAAATATTGCTGATTACTTACAAAGCACTAAATGGTTTAGCTCCGCAGTGCTTGAGCGAGCTCTTAACGCATTATAGTCCTTCACGTCTATTGCGATCTCAAAATTCCGGCCAGTTGATAATACCTAGAATATCTAAATCGACTGCAGGCGGGAGATCCTTTTCCTATTTAGCACCAAAACTCTGGAACAGTCTTCCTACCATTGTCCGGGAAGCAGACACACTCTGTCAGTTCAAAGCTAGACTAAAGACACATCTCTTTGACCTAGCATTCACATAACACATTATAGACTTCTATAATTCAATGTTAGGCTGCATAGATTAGGTCAGCCGGAACCGGGAACACTTCCCATAAATCCTGATGTACTCGTTACATCATAAGAAGATGCTAATATTAGTCTCTCTGTTTATACAAAGGTTTAACGCAGTCTGCCAGATCCAGGCTGTATCCAGATCTGATGAAGGACCTGCGCCTGGACACACACACACACACACACACACTCCAGATGTGATGAAGGATCTGCGCCTGGACACACCCACACACATTCACACACACACACACACACACACACACACACACACACACACACACACACTCCAGATCTGATGAAGGACCTGCGCCTGGACATACCCACACACACACACACACACACACACACACACACACACACACACACTCCAGATGTGATGAAGGATCTGTGCCTGGACACACCCACACACATTCACACACACACACACACACACACACACACACACACACACACACACACACACACACACACACACACACACTCCAGATCTGATGAAGGACCTGCGCCTGGACGCGACAACAACGCAGTCCTGAAGTGTCCACTAGTCTCTCCTTCTTCCCTTTTCCTCTGTACAGATAAAACGTAATCAAAATTATTCTAGTTCGCATGGATATGACTAAACATTCTGTATTATGCATGCCAGACAAATAATTTGGCGATGTCAGTTTGTAAAGAAAGATGTATATATTCAAATGTGTATACTATAGACTTAACGCGTAATATGCACGTCCTCACTGTCACGTTTTTGAAGTTTACACGGAGATGATAACATTTTTCAAAATTGGAACCTGTTTCAAGGTTTGCGTTCTCGAGCCACCAAACACTGTTGTTGTGCAAATGAACGGCCAGAACACATTAAAAGTTTTCTGTTTTCAGTTGAAATGGTGTCGTATTAGCGGCCCCTAAGTTAATAACTAATGATCTTTGCGCTGTATAAATGAAGGTGACTTGACTTGACTTGACACTGAACACACAGACACTGATCACACACGGCAGCAGGAAGATAATGTGCATGAACAAGTGCCAGAGCAAGACGTACCCATGGTGAAGTGGAATCGCAGGTTTCCGTAGGCGCTGGTGTTCAGGAATGGAGTGCAAACCTTCCTCTGTCCATCTCCGAGAAAGACGAGCGCTAATCCGGACTCCACCTCTCCACACTGAGCTCCGTACTCCGCTCCGTACACCTCCCATCTGCAGATCAACAGCACACACACCTCATCAACACACTCCTCATCAACACACTCCTCATCTCCTCATCAACACACTCCTCATCTCCTCATCAACACACTCCTCATCAACACACTCCTCATCAACACACTCCTCATCTCCTCATCAACACACTCCTCATCAACACACTCCTCAACACACTCCTCATCTCCTCATCAACACACTCCTCATCAACACACTCCTCATCTCCTCATCAACACACTCCTCATCTCCTCATCAACACACTCCTCATCAACACACTCCTCAACACACTCCTCATCAACACACTCCTCAACACACTCCTCATCAACACACTCCTCATCAACACACTCCTCAACACACACCTCATCAACACACTCCTCATCAACACACTCCTCATCAACACACTCCTCATCAACACACTCCTCATCAACACACTCCTCATCAACACACTCCTCATCAACACACTCATCTCCTCATCAACACACTCCTCATCAACACACTCCTCATCAACACTCTCCTCATCAACACACTCCTCATCAACACACTCCTCATCAACACACTCCTCATCAACACACTCATCTCCTCATCAACACACTCCTCATCAACACACTCCTCATCTCCTCATCAACACACTCCTCATCTCCTCATCAACACACTCCTCATCAACACACTCCTCAACACACTCCTCATCTCCTCATCAACACACTCCTCATCAACACACTCCTCATCTCCTCATCAACACACTCCTCATCTCCTCATCAACACACTCCTCATCAACACACTCCTCAACACACTCCTCATCAACACACTCCTCAACACACTCCTCATCAACACACTCCTCATCAACACACTCCTCAACAACACACTCCTCATCAACACACTCCTCATCAACACACTCCTCATCAACACACTCCTCATCAACACACTCCTCATCAACACACTCATCTCCTCATCAACACACTCCTCATCAACACACACCTCATCAACACACACCTCATCAACACACACCTCATCAACACACACCTCATCAACACACTCCTCATCAACACACTCCTCATCAACACACACCTCATCAACACACACCTCATCAACACACACCTCATCAACACACTCCTCATCAACACACTCCTCAACAACACACTCCTCATCAACACACTCCTCATCAACACACTCCTCATCAACACACTCATCTCCTCATCAACACACTCCTCATCAACACACACCTCATCAACACACACCTCATCAACACACACCTCATCAACACACACCTCATCAACACACTCCTCATCAACACACTCCTCATCAACACACTCATCATCAACACACTCCTCATCAACACACTCCTCATCAACACACACCTCATCAACACACTCATCTCCTCATCAACACACACCTCATCAACACACTCCTCATCAACACACTCCTCAACACACTCCTCATCAACACACTCCTCATCAACACACTCCTCAACAAACACCTCATCAACACACTCCTCATCAACACACTCCTCATCAACACACTCCTCAACAACACACTCCTCAACACACTCCTCATCAACACACACCTCATCAACACACTCCTCATCAACACACACCTCATCAACACACACCTCATCAACACACTCCTCATCAACACACACCTCATCAACACACACATCAACACACCTCATCAACACACACCTCATCAACACACTCCTCATCAACACACACCTCAACACACACCTCATCAACACACACCTCATCAACACACACCTCATCAACACACACCTCATCAACACACTCCTCATCAACACACTCCTCATCAACACACACCTCATCAACACACTCCTCATCAACACACTCCTCATCAACACACTCAACTCCTCAACACACTCCTCATCAACACACACCTCATCAACACACTCCTCATCAACACACTCCTCATCAACACACTCAACTCCTCATCAACACACTCCTCATCAACACACACCTCATCAACACACACCTCATCAACACACTCCTCATCAACACACACCTCGTCAACACACACCTCAACACACACCTCATCAACACACCTCATCAACACACACCTCATCAACACACTCCTCATCAACACACTCCTCAACAAACACCTCATCAACACACTCCTCATCAACACACTCCTCATCAACACACTCCTCAACAACACACTCCTCAACACACTCCTCATCAACACACACCTCATCAACACACTCCTCATCAACACACACCTCATCAACACACACCTCATCAACACACTCCTCATCAACACACACCTCATCAACACACACATCAACACACCTCATCAACACACACCTCATCAACACACTCCTCATCAACACACACCTCAACACACACCTCATCAACACACACCTCATCAACACACACCTCATCAACACACACCTCATCAACACACTCCTCATCAACACACTCCTCATCAACACACACCTCATCAACACACTCCTCATCAACACACTCCTCATCAACACACTCAACTCCTCATCAACACACTCCTCATCAACACACACCTCATCAACACACACCTCATCAACACACTCCTCATCAACACACACCTCGTCAACACACACCTCAACACACACCTCATCAACACACCTCATCAACACACACCTCATCAACACACTCCTCATCAACACACACCTCAACACACACCTCATCAACACACAGCTCATCAACAAACACCTCATCAACACACTCCTCATCAACACACTCCTCATCAACACACACCTCATCAACACACTCCTCATCAACACACTCCTCATCAACACACACCTCATCAACACACTCCTCATCAACACACTCCTCATCAACACACTCATCTCCTCATCAACACACTCCTCATCAACACACTCCTCATCAACACACACCTCATCAACACACTCCTCATCAACACACTCATCTCCTCATCAACACACTCATCTCCTCATCAACACACTCCTCATCAACACACTCCTCATCAACACACACCTCATCAACACACTCCTCATCAACACACTCATCACCTCATCAACACACTCATCACCTCATCAACACACTCCTCATCAACACACTCCTCATCAACACACTCCTCATCAACACACACCTCAACACACACCTCATCAACACACACCTCATCAACACACACCTCATCAACACACACCTCATCAACACACACCTCATCAACACACTCCTTATCAACACACACCTCAACACACACTCCTCATCAACACACTCCTCATCAACACACACCTCATCAACACACTCCTCATCAACACACATCTCATCAACACACACCTCATCAACACACTCCTCATCAACACACTCCTCATCAACACACACCTCATCAACACACACCTCAACACACACCTCATCAACACACACCTCATCAACACACACCTCATCAACACACTCCTCATCAACACACACCTCATCAACACACTCCTCATCTCCTCATCAACACACTCCTCATCAACACACACCTCATCAACACACACCTCAACACACACCTCATCAACACACACCTCATCAACACACTCCTCATCAACACACTCCTCATCAACACACTCCTCATCAACACACTCCTCATCAACACACACCTCATCAACACACTCCTCATCAACACACTCCTCATCAACACACTCCTCACACCTCATCAACACACACCTCATCAACACACTCCTCATCAACACACTCCTCATCAACACACTCCTCATCAACACACACCTCATCAACACACTCCTCATCAACACACTCCTCATCAACAAACTCCTCATCAACACACTCCTCATCAACACACTCATCTCCTCATCAACACACTCCTCATCAACACACTCCTCATCAACACACTCCTCATCAACACACTCATCTCCTCATCAACACACTCCTCATCAACACACTCCTCATCAACACTCTCCTCATCAACACACTCCTCATCAACACACTCCTCATCAACACACTCCTCATCAACACACTCATCTCCTCATCAACACACTCCTCATCAACACACTCCTCATCAACACACACCTCATCAACACACTCCTCATCAACACACACCTCATCAACACACACCTCAACACACACCTCATCAACACACACCTCATCAACACACTCATCTCCTCATAAACAAACTCATCTCCTCATCAACACACTCCTCATCAACACACTCATCTCCTCATCAACACACTCCTCATCAACACACTCCTCAACACACTCCTCATCAACACACTCCTCATCAACACACACCTCATCAACACACACCTCAACACACACCTCATCAACACACACCTCATCAACACACTCATCTCCTCATAAACAAACTCATCTCCTCATCAACACACTCCTCATCAACACACTCCTCAACACACTCCTCATCAACACACTCCTCATCAACACACTCATCAACACACTTATCTCCTCATCAACACACTCCTCATCAACACACTCATCTCCTCATCAACACACTCCTCATCAACACACTCATCTCCTCATCAACACACTCCTCATCAACACACTCCTCATCAACACACTCCTCATCAACACACTCATCTCCTCATCAACACACTCCTCATCAACACACTCCTCATCAACACACTCCTCATCAACACACTCATCTCCTCATCAACACACTCATCTCCTCATCAACACACTCCTCATCAACACACTCATCTCCTCATCAACACACTCCTCATCAACACACTCCTCATCAACACACTCATCTCCTCATCAACACACTCCTCATCAACACACTCATCTCCTCATCAACACACTCCTCATCAACACACTCCTCATCAACACACTCATCTCCTCATCAACACACTCCTCATCAACTCTCATCTCCTCATCAACACAGTCCTCATCAACACACTCCTCATCAACACACTCCTCATCAACACACTCCTCATCAACTCTCATCTCCTCATCAACACAGTCCTCATCAACACACTCCTCATCAACACACTCCTCATCAACTCTCATCTCCTCATCAACACACTCCTCATCAACACACTCCTCATCAACACAAACCTCATCAACACACTCCTCATCAACACACTCATCTCCTCATCAACACACTCCTCATCAACACACTCCTCATCTCCTCATCCACACACTCCTCATCAACACACTCATCTCCTCATCAACACACACCTCATCAACACACTCCTCAACACACTCCTCATCTCCTCATCAACACACCCCTCATCAACACACTCCTCATCAACACACCCCTCATCAACACACTCCTCATCAACACACTCCTCATCAACACACTCCTCATCTCCTCATTAACACACTCCTCATCAACACACTCCTCATCTCCTCATCAACACACCCCTCATCAACACACTCCTCATCAACACACTCCTCATCTCCTCATCAACACACTCCTCATCTCCTCATCAACACACTCCTCATCAACACACTCCTCAACACACTCCTCATCAACACACTCCTCAACACACTCCTCATCAACACACTCCTCATCAACACACTCCTCAACACACACCTCATCAACACACTCCTCATCAACACACTCCTCATCAACACACTCCTCATCAACACACTCCTCATCAACACACTCATCTCCTCATCAACACACTCCTCATCAACACACACCTCATCAACACACACCTCATCAACACACACCTCATCAACACACTCCTCATCTCCTCATCAACACACTCATCTCCTCATCAACACACTCATCTCCTCATCAACACACTCCTCATCAACACACTCCTCATCAACACACACCTCATCAACACACTCCTCATCAACACACTCAGCACCTCATCAACACACTCCTCATCAACACACTCCTCATCAACACACTCCTCATCAACACACACCTCAACACACACCTCATCAACACACACCTCATCAACACACACCTCATCAACACACACCTCATCAACACACACCTCATCAACACACTCCTTATCAACACACACCTCAACACACACCTCATCAACACACATCTCATCAACACACACCTCATCAACACACTCCTCATCAACACACTCCTCATCAACACACACCTCATCAACACACACCTCAACACACACCTCATCAACACACACCTCATCAACACACACCTCATCAACACACTCCTCATCAACACACACCTCATCAACACACTCCTCATCTCCTCATCAACACACTCCTCATCAACACACACCTCAACACACTCCTCATCAACACACTCCTCATCTCCTCATCAACACACACCTCATCAACACACACCTCAACACACACCTCATCAACACACACCTCATCAACACACTCCTCATCAACACACTCCTCATCAACACACACCTCAACACACACCTCATCAACACACACCTCATCAACACACTCCTCATCAACACACTCCTCATCAACACACACCTCATCAACACACTCCTCATCAACACACTCCTCATCAACACACTCCTCATCAACACACTCCTCATCAACACACTCATCTCCTCATCAACACACTCCTCATCAACACACTCCTCATCAACACACTCATCTCCTCATCAACACACTCCTCATCAACACACTCCTCATCAACACTCTCCTCATCAACACACTCCTCATCAACACACTCCTCATCAACACACTCCTCATCAACACACTCATCTCCTCATCAACACACTCCTCATCAACACACTCCTCATCAACACACACCTCATCAACACACTCCTCATCAACACACACCTCATCAACACACACCTCAACACACACCTCATCAACACACACCTCATCAACACACTCATCTCCTCATAAACAAACTCATCTCCTCATCAACACACTCCTCATCAACACACTCATCTCCTCATCAACACACTCCTCATCAACACACTCCTCAACACACTCCTCATCAACACACTCCTCATCAACACACTCATCAACACACTCATCTCCTCATCAACACACTCCTCATCAACACACTCATCTCCTCATCAACACACTCCTCATCAACACACTCATCTCCTCATCAACACACTCCTCATCAACACACTCCTCATCAACACACTCCTCATCAACACACTCCTCATCAACACACTCATCTCCTCATCAACACACTCCTCATCAACACACACCTCATCAACACACACCCTCATCAACACACTCATCTCCTCATCAACAAACTCATCTCCTCATCAACACACTCCTCATCAACACACTCCTCATCAACACACTCATCTCCTCATCAACACACTCCTCATCAACACACTCATCTCCTCATCAACACACTCCTCATCAACACACTCATCTCCTCATCAACACACTCCTCATCAACACACTCCTCATCAACACACTCATCTCCTCATCAACACACTCCTCATCAACACACTCATCTCCTCATCAACACACTCCTCATCAACACACTCCTCATCAACACACTCATCTCCTCATCAACACACTCCTCATCAACTCTCATCTCCTCATCAACACAGTCCTCATCAACACACTCCTCATCAACACACTCCTCATCAACACACTCCTCATCAACTCTCATCTCCTCATCAACACAGTCCTCATCAACACACTCCTCATCAACACACTCCTCATCAACTCTCATCTCCTCATCAACACACTCCTCATCAACACACTCCTCATCAACACAAACCTCATCAACACACTCCTCATCAACACACTCATCTCCTCATCAACACACTCCTCATCAACACACTCCTCATCTCCTCATCCACACACTCCTCATCAACACACTCATCTCCTCATCAACACACTCCTCATCAACACACTCCTCATCTCCTCATCCACACACTCCTCATCAACACACTCATCTCCTCATCAACACACACCTCATCAACACACTCCTCAACACACTCCTCATCTCCTCATCAACACACCCCTCATCAACACACTCCTCATCAACACACCCCTCATCAACACACTCCTCATCAACACACTCCTCATCAACACACTCCTCATCTCCTCATCAACACACTCCTCATCAACACACTCATCAACACACTCATCTCCTCATCAACACACTCCTCATCAACACACTCCTCATCAACACACTCATCTCCTCATCAACACACTCCTCATCTCCTCATTAACACACTCCTCATCAACACACTCCTCATCTCCTCATCAACACACTCCTAATCAACACACTCCTCATCAACACACTCCTCATCTCCTCATCAACACACTCCTCATCTCCTCATCAACACACTCCTCATCAACACACCCCTCATCAACAAACTCCTCATCTCCTCCATCAACACACTCCTCATCAACACACTCCTCAACACACTCCTCATCAACACACTCCTCATCTCCTCATCAACACACTCATCTCCTCATCAACACACTCATCTCCTCATCAACACACTCCTCATCAACACACTCCTCATCAACACACACCTCATCAACACACTCCTCATCAACACACTCAGCACCTCATCAACACACTCCTCATCAACACACTCCTCATCAACAAACTCCTCATCAACACACACCTCAACACACACCTCATCAACACACACCTCATCAACACACACCTCATCAACACACACCTCATCAACACACACCTCATCAACACACTCCTTATCAACACACACCTCAACACACACCTCATCAACACACATCTCATCAACACACACCTCATCAACACACTCCTCATCAACACACTCCTCATCAACACACACCTCATCAACACACACCTCACACACACCTCATCAACACACACCTCATCACACACACCTCATCAACACACTCCTCATCAACACACACCTCATCAACACACTCCTCATCTCCTCATCAACACACTCCTCATCAACACACACCTCAACACACTCCTCATCAACACACTCCTCATCTCCTCATCAACACACACCTCATCAACACACACCTCAACACACACCTCATCAACACACACCTCATCAACACACTCCTCATCAACACACTCCTCATCAACACACACCTCAACACACACCTCATCAACACACACCTCATCAACACACTCCTCATCAACACACTCCTCATCAACACACACCTCATCAACACACTCCTCATCAACACACTCCTCATCAACACATCCTCCTCATCAACACACTCCTCATCAACACACTCATCTCCTCATCAACACACTCCTCATCAACACACTCCTCATCAACACACTCATCTCCTCATCAACACACTCCTCATCAACACACTCCTCATCAACACTCTCCTCATCAACACACTCCTCATCAACACACTCCTCATCAACACACTCCTCATCAACACACTCATCTCCTCATCAACACACTCCTCATCAACACACTCCTCATCAACACACACCTCATCAACACACTCCTCATCAACACACACCTCATCAACACACACCTCAACACACACCTCATCAACACACACCTCATCAACACACTCATCTCCTCATAAACAAACTCATCTCCTCATCAACACACTCCTCATCAACACACTCATCTCCTCATCAACACACTCCTCATCAACACACTCCTCAACACACTCCTCATCAACACACTCCTCATCAACACACTCATCAACACACTCATCTCCTCATCAACACACTCCTCATCAACACACTCATCTCCTCATCAACACACTCCTCATCAACACACTCATCTCCTCATCAACACACTCCTCATCAACACACTCCTCATCAACACACTCCTCATCAACACACTCCTCATCAACACACTCATCTCCTCATCAACACACTCCTCATCAACACACACCTCATCAACACACACCTCATCAACACACTCATCTCCTCATCAACAAACTCATCTCCTCATCAACACACTCCTCATCAACACACTCCTCATCAACACACTCATCTCCTCATCAACACACTCCTCATCAACACACTCATCTCCTCATCAACACACTCCTCATCAACACACTCATCTCCTCATCAACACACTCCTCATCAACACACTCCTCATCAACACACTCATCTCCTCATCAACACACTCCTCATCAACACACTCATCTCCTCATCAACACACTCCTCATCAACACACTCCTCATCAACACACTCATCTCCTCATCAACACACTCCTCATCAACTCTCATCTCCTCATCAACACAGTCCTCATCAACACACTCCTCATCAACACACTCCTCATCAACACACTCCTCATCAACTCTCATCTCCTCATCAACACAGTCCTCATCAACACACTCCTCATCAACACACTCCTCATCAACTCTCATCTCCTCATCAACACACTCCTCATCAACACACTCCTCATCAACACAAACCTCATCAACACACTCCTCATCAACACACTCATCTCCTCATCAACACACTCCTCATCAACACACTCCTCATCTCCTCATCCACACACTCCTCATCAACACACTCATCTCCTCATCAACACACTCCTCATCAACACACTCCTCATCTCCTCATCCACACACTCCTCATCAACACACTCATCTCCTCATCAACACACACCTCATCAACACACTCCTCAACACACTCCTCATCTCCTCATCAACACACCCCTCATCAACACACTCCTCATCAACACACCCCTCATCAACACACTCCTCATCAACACACTCCTCATCAACACACTCCTCATCTCCTCATCAACACACTCCTCATCAACACACTCATCAACACACTCATCTCCTCATCAACACACTCCTCATCAACACACTCCTCATCAACACACTCATCTCCTCATCAACACACTCCTCATCTCCTCATTAACACACTCCTCATCAACACACTCCTCATCTCCTCATCAACACACTCCTAATCAACACACTCCTCATCAACACACTCCTCATCTCCTCATCAACACACTCCTCATCTCCTCATCAACACACTCCTCATCAACACACCCCTCATCAACAAACTCCTCATCTCCTCATCAACACACTCCTCATCAACACACTCCTCAACACACTCCTCATCAACACACTCCTCATCAACACACTCCTCATCAACACACTCCTCATCAACACACTCCTCATCAACACACTCCTCATCAACACACTCCTCATCAACACACTCATCTCCTCATCAACACACTCCTCAACAACACACTCCTCATCAACACACTCATCTCCTCATCAACACACTCCTCATCAACACACTCCTCATCAACACTCTCATCTCCTCATCAACACACTCCTCATCAACACACTCCTCAACACACTCCTCATCAACACACTCCTCATCAACACACTCCTCATCAACACACTCCTCATCAACACACCCCTCATCAACACACTCCTCATCAACACACCCCTCATCAACACACACCTCAACACACTCCTCATCAACACACTCCTCATCAACACACTCCTCATCAACACACTCCTCATCTCCTCATCAACACACCCCTCATCAACACACTCCTCATCAACACACCCCTCATCAACACACACCTCAACACACTCCTCATCAACACACTCCTCATCAACACTCTCATCTCCTCATCAACACACTCCTCATCAACACACTCCTCAACACACTCCTCATCAACACACTCCTCATCAACACACTCCTCATCAACACACTCATCTCCTCATCAACACACTCCTCAACAACACACTCCTCATCAACACACTCATCTCCTCATCAACACACTCCTCATCAACACACTCCTCATCAACACTCTCATCTCCTCATCAACACACTCCTCATCAACACACTCCTCAACACACTCCTCATCAACACACTCCTCATCAACACACTCCTCATCAACACACTCCTCATCAACACACCCCTCATCAACACACTCCTCATCAACACACCCCTCATCAACACACACCTCAACACACTCCTCATCAACACACTCCTCATCAACACACCCCTCATCAACACACTCCTCAACACACTCCTCATCAACACACTCCTCATCAACACACTCATCTCCTCATCAACACACTCCTCAACAACACACTCCTCATCAACACACTCATCTCCTCATCAACACACTCCTCATCAACACACTCCTCATCAACACTCTCATCTCCTCATCAACACACTCCTCATCAACACACTCCTCAACACACTCCTCATCAACACACTCCTCATCAACACACTCCTCATCAACACACTCCTCATCAACACACTCCTCATCAACACACCCCTCATCAACACACTCCTCATCAACACACCCCTCATCAACACACTCCTCAACACACTCCTCATCAACACACTCCTCATCAACACTCTCATCTCCTCATCAACACACTCCTCATCAACACACTCCTCAACACACTCCTCAACACACTCCTCATCAACACACTCCTCAACAACACACTCCTCATCAACACACTCATCTCCTCATCAACACACTCATCTCCTCATCAACACACTCCTCATCAACACTCTCCTCATCAACACACTCCTCAACACACTCATCTCCTCATCAACACACTCCTCATCAACACACTCCTCATCAACACACTCATCTCCTCATCAACACACTCCTCATCTCCTCATTAACACACTCCTCATCAACACACTCCTCATCTCCTCATCAACACACACCTCATCAACACACTCCTCATCAACACACCCCTCATCAACACACTCCTCATCTCCTCATCAACACACTCCTCATCAACACACTCATCTCCTCATCAACACACTCCTCATTAACACACTCCTCATCAACACACTCCTCATCTCCTCATCAACACACCCCTCATCAACACACTCCTCATCAACACACCCCTCATCAACACACACCTCAACACACTCCTCATCAACACACTCCTCATCAACACTCTCATCTCCTCATCAACACACTCCTCATCAACACACTCCTCAACACACTCCTCATCAACACACTCCTCATCAACACACTCCTCATCAACACACTCCTCATCAACACACTCATCTCCTCATCAACACACACCTCATCAACACACTCCTCATCAACACACTCCTCATCAACACACTCCTCATCAACACACTCCTCAACACACTCCTCATCAACACACTCCTCATCAACACACTCATCTCCTCATCAACACACTCCTCATCAACACACTCATCTCCTCATCAACACACTCCTCATCAACACACTCCTCATCAACACACTCATCTCCTCATCAACACACACCTCATCAACACACTCCTCATCAACACACTCATCTCCTCATCAACACACACCTCATCAACACACTCCTCATCAACACACTCCTCATCAACACACTCCTCATCTCCTCATCAACACACACCTCATCAACACACTCCTCATCAACACACCCCTCATCAACACACTCCTCATCTCCTCATCAACACACTCATCTCCTCATCAACACACTCCTCATCAACACACTCATCTCCTCATCAACACACTCCTCACCTCCTCATTAACACACTCCTCATCAACACACTCCTCATCTCCTCATCAACACACCCCTCATCAACACACTCCTCATCAACACACCCCTCATCAACACACACCTCATCAACACACTCCTCATCAACACACTCCTCATCAACACTCTCATCTCCTCATCAACACACTCCTCATCAACACACTCCTCAACACACTCCTCATCAACACACTCCTCATCAACACACTGCTCATCAACACACTCATCTCCTCATCAACACACACCTCATCAACACACTCCTCATCAACACACTCCTCATCAACACACTCCTCATCAACACACTCCTCAACACACTCCTCATCAACACACTCCTCATCAACACACTCATCTCCTCATCAACACACTCCTCATCAACACACTCATCTCCTCATCAACACACTCCTCATCAACACACTCCTCATCAACACACTCCTCATCAACACACTCATCTCCTCATCAACACACTCCTCATCAACACACTCCTCATCAACACACTCCTCATCAACACACTCATCTCCTCATCAACACACACCTCATCAACACACTCCTCATCAACACACTCATCTCCTCATCAACACACTCCTCATCTCCTCATTAACACACTCCTCATCAACACACTCCTCATCTCCTCATCAACACACACCTCATCAACACACTCCTCATCAACACACCCCTCATCAACACACTCCTCATCTCCTCATCAACACACTCCTCATCAACACACTCATCTCCTCATCAACACACTCCTCATCTCCTCATCAACACACTCCTCATCTCCTCATCAACACACCCCTCATCAACACACTCCTCATCAACACACCCCTCATCAACACACACCTCAACACACTCCTCATCAACACACTCCTCATCAACACTCTCATCTCCTCATCAACACACTCCTCATCAACACACTCCTCAACACACTCCTCATCAACACACTCCTCATCAACACACTCCTCATCAACACACTCCTCATCAACACACTCATCTCCTCATCAACACACTCCTCATCAACACACTCATCTCCTCATCAACACACTCCTCATCAACACACTCATCTCCTCATCAACACACACCTCATCAACACACTCCTCATCAACACACTCCTCATCAACACACTCCTCATCAACACACTCCTCAACACACTCCTCATCAACACACTCATCTCCTCATCAACACACTCATCTCCTCATCAACACACTCATCTCCTCATCAACACACTCATCTCCTCATCAACACACTCCTCATCAACACACTCATCTCCTCATCAATCAACACACTCCTCATCAACACACTCCTCATCAACACACTCATCTCCTCATCAACACACACCTCATCAACACACTCCTCATCAACACACTCCTCATCAACACACACCTCATCAACACACACCTCATCAACACACACCTCATCAACAGAGCACACACCTGAACTACACTGGCTGTAGTGTTAATGAATGCTTTGGAATACAGACCTACAGTTAAGACCTAAACAAATGACCTAAAAAAAAGTTGTACACAGTAAACCAAATGTACTGAACGTAACATTTTTTATTTTATACAAAATACATATTTGACAAAATAATTTGCACTCTAAAATTTGAAAATCAAAGCAATATGAATTCGATGTCAAAAATGTAGCCACAAAAAGGATTAATTGAAGAGAGACTCCACCCACACTCTCTTTCGATTGGCTGTGATTTGTGATTGATTTGGTTGCGAGTGCAGTGTGTTTGCAGAGAGACTCCTCCCATGCGCTTTTCTGATTGGCTGTGATTTGTGATTGATTTGGTTGCGAGTGCAGTGCGCTCGCGGAGAGACTCCGCCCACGCGCTCTTCTGACAGGCTGTGATTTTGGAATGATTTGCCTCAAAGCAATGCCAGTGTTATTTGCGTTGGATCATAAGCCTTACCCAGTCAGAGGACTCTCGAAGTCTTCCTCCCAGTAACTGCGGCCCTCTTCCCGGTGCAGGTCCACGTCACGCGTGGAGGCGAAGCTGTGCTCCAGTCCTTCTCCACCATGGAAATACAGGGAGTTTCCCTCCGACTGACACGCATGCTGTTGAGTGAATCGAGAGGAAGAGTTACAGAGGTTTCTGAAAAAAAATGCATAAATAAAGTGCCGACAGTGAAGAAATGAGCGTCTGCCTCGATTCAAAGCCATCCCTGGTGAAAAGAGGCGCACTGAATGTGCACTTGTAGTGTACTTCAAATCTTAAAAAGTAAATCTTTAAAAACTGCACTTGCAGATAATGCAATATTAATGAAATAAAAGGCCATTTAAAGAGCACACTTTCAGAACTGTCTCTTAACGCACTTTAAAAAGTGTCAAATTAAGTTGAACTTTAAATAACATTTTAAATTGTTACGTTGTTACGTAAAAAGACGTGCACTTATTTTGATGCGTTGACTAAAATACTGAAGGGCAGGGGCGGACTGGCCATCGGGAGCACAGGGACATTTCCCGGTGGCCTGACGGTCGTTCTGGCCTGCCGGCTGCCGCTGTGCAGACGATCAGCCTGGCATGTGATAGGCTGGTGTGCAACTACGAATTAATTTACGGATCTCTCAATCGACGAATCAGGCAATGGCGGAGTGTAAATGACACTCCCACCCAACGTCAAATATCTGAAACCTAAAATAAACATTGAGGTTGAAAACACTGCTTAGTTGTGATATATGACAGCGCTGTATGCGTCCGACTCTGGCTCAGCGCCAGCCAACGCGCGAAAGCACAGTTTGAATCTGGCAGTTATGCGACGTCTCAAATCGGTAAAATTAAATATGTAAAATTATAGACGTAATGAGTGGCACATAACGTGAAGTAACATGGCATTTTATTTTGTCAGATATTTAAATACACATAAGCACGAGTAAAAAAATACATTTGGAGTTTGTAAAATAGATGTCTGTGGAAGCAGCCATAACAATCTTTTCAAATATAATATCGCGTGACGCGTCGCCATGGAAACATTAAAGGGAACGTTCGCCTTGAAAAAACTCACTCTGGGGGTGGGGGTGTCAGTTAGTATATTTTAAACTTACGCGTGAAAGGGTTAGTCAAGAAAAGATCAAAAATAAATATTTGTGTGTGCTGTAAAGTGGTTAGAAAAAAAAAATCGGAATCGGCAGGTCAAACTCAATGAAAAACCGGAATCAGCCTAGAAAATTGTAATCGGTGCATCTCTATGTCTACAAAATTATTTTAGATATCGTTAGCCTCATAGCATAATTGCCTAAGTCATATTTCAATGTCTTTGGAAAACAAGAAGAAACAAAAAATGACTTAGGCAATTATGCTATAACCTGTTACATTAATAGGGTTAGCCTACAAGTTTATCAGTCCAGTAGATTACATGAATAGGGTGGTGGTGACTGCAGCAGCAGAGGTGGCCTGGCAGTGGAGTCAAATTCCCAGCCTGAATTATTGTCCCAGTCCGCCACTGCTGAAGGGCATGTAACGCACTTGATTATAATTTAAACTAGTGTCTTTTTCAATATTTACATTTCAAATTAATATTTTAAATGTCTAAAATCGCAACATCATAATTACAAATGTTTAAATATAAATATATTATTTACCAACATTCATTACCCCTTTGGACTACTATTTTAGACATGGTGTCATATTTTTGTAACTTATTCATTTTTGCAAATCTTTTTTTTATTATTATTAAATAATCTTGCAATGCAAACCATTTGTTTGTATGTGTAATCCTCTTTATGTTACGGTGGGGAACGAGCAGGCCGTGACAATATGAATTCAGAATATAATACATTCTCATCTAAATGCAATTAACATGAGTGTCAATTAAGTGTCTGAAAACATTGCATCTAGTTCACACTTAAATATAGTCTTTTATTATTGGCATAACAAGCTCTTTTGTGACCTTGACGGTGGCTCCTGGGAAGAAGAGCCAGTTGGCCGTGTCCAGCGGGTCCAGGTTGTCCTCCAGCAGCGGCGGCCGCCCAGCGCCGTTCAGAACCAGTATGTTGTCCAGACCCCAGCAGGACTCGTATCCGTCCGGCCCCGGGGCCGGCTCCTGGCTCCAGCGCAGATGCACAGACTCGCCTCGACAGCCGGCGACCAGCGGCACCAGATGAACCACAGTACTGGTGTTAGTGGGAGCCCTGCCAGACCAGAACAACAACACTGTCAGATCCACACACAAGAGCTTGTGTCTTTCACACACGCGTGAATCATTCGAGCTGTGAGTGTGTGGCAGTGGTGTAAAGTAATGGAGTTACTGTACTTAAGTATCTTTTTGGCTACTTTGTAGTTTTACTCAACTTTTACTCTCTACTTGACTACATTTTTGAATAAGTAAATGTACTTTTTACTCCAATACATTTGTGATGAGTAATGCAGTTACACGTTGCACTTAACTTTTTCTGCAGCAGTTTCTTTCTGCTATAAAGAAGCGATATCTAATTGCATTGAAGTGTGTTTTGCCTTTACTCTCCCAAACTGGTCAACAAGGCTGCTTTGCATGGATGCGAGTGCATTAGCAGGTAGTTGTGAATCCCAGGTGCTTCATATATGAGATGAGGCCGAAACCAGCACATCAAGTGCAAGTAGACTTTGATTATTTAATTTTACTTAACATTATTTTATTTATCCAGTCTATTTATGATACCTTTTTGAAGGATATTAGTTTACTTATGTCCTTTTTGTGCACTTGAGCTTGAGACTTGAGAGTTTGTAAACGTCTAAGAGGGTGTTGTGTCGACCTTTATTTGTTGCAATATTTAGGTGTTCAGTTTTATTTTTATTTTAAAAAATAAACACGATTTCTCATCTTACAAATCAACTGTTTCTTATTTTCTATGGCATGTCTCTTAGGTGTCAAGATGCGTCTTTGAGCCTACATTCAGAATGAGTAACATACTTAAGTACTGTTAAAATCAGATACTCTAAGACTTTTACTCAAGTCGTATTGAAATTGGTGACTTATAACTTGTAATGGAGCCATTTTCGCTGTAAGGTATCTGTACGTTTACTCACGTATGGTTTTCAGGTACTCTTTACACCTCTGGTGTGTGGGATCTGTGTCCTAAAATAAGATAAAAACCTGATCTTTTCCAAGGTTATCCAGTCATCAGAGGTGTTCAGACCGCAGGAGACGATGATACTGGGGTCTGAGTAACTGAACCGACACGAACCAGATCCTGAGGAACACAAACACAAACTCAGGAACCATTGCTCCGCTCCATACCCACATACAGAAAACATTCAGCTGCATGAACAAATCCAGTTTTCCAGCACAAACATCTAAACACACTTAAATCAAGATACATTTACTGGAGAAGCAACATGACTGAAGATATTAAGACTTCTTTTCTAGAAAAATGCATCAAATTGAAGCTGAGAGTCAGCTGATGCGAGTTTGACTAACGTGACCTGTCAGAACTGACGCTACGCTTGATTATTATTATTATTATTATGTTAAAGAGATCTATTTAGATTTTTAATATTGTTGTAATATACTGCCATAATCTGTTACATTTAAAAAAAAATGTGTTCAAAAAAGCAAGAACAAATTAAACAAATTCAAAGGGAAAACGTCTTAGGTTACGACTGTAACCCTAGTTCCCTGAGTAGGGAACAAGACGCTGCTTCAATGTCGATTTGAGAACGAGATTGCCATCGTTGTGTTAAAACTGTCACGACATAAGAACTCTAGAACCGGGGGTATCCATGTCTAGGTCATAAAATCTGATACACGTGACCGGCGAAGACCAGCCCGCTGCATCACAAACTTCTTGAAGGGACACCCCAGAAATTAAGGTCTTGGAGGGCGCCATACCCCAAGAATGGGCTCTAGTGGCCAAAGGTGAAGGCTGGCCCACAACCTCATATGCAAGAGAGATAGCCTTGACTATCCATTTGCTAACAGTTTGTTTGGATGCAGGAAGGCCTTTTTTATGGGGCCCAAAGCACACCAGCATCTGATCAGACTTTCTCTGATCAGAAGTGTCCAGTGCCCTGACTGGACAGATGAGGTTCAATTTCTCCTGGTCTTGATCTTTAAAGGGAGGAGGACAGAATGTCTGCAGTACGATAGGCCGTGGTATATTGGTTGGAACCTTTGGTACATATCCTGGTTTCAGATAGAGGAACGCTTTGACCATCCCAGGTGCAAACTCAAGGCACAAAGGAGATACCGATAGGGTCTGAAGATCTCCTACTCTTTTTAGAGAGGAAATGGCTAGAAGGAGCACAGTTTTGAGTATCAGAAACTTTTGTGAGACAGAATCATGAGGCTCGAAAGGAGCAGCCGATAAACCTTCTAGAACAAGAGCCAGATCCCAAGCTGGAACTCTGGTATGAACTGCAGGCCTCAGCTTCAGGGTGCTGTGAAGAAAACGTATTATCAGAGGATCTCTTCCGACAGATAAACCCCCCAGGGGGACATGGTAGGTTGCAATGGCCGCAACATAAACCTTCAGTGTCATCCGCGATCTTGAAGGAACTCAAGTATTGAGCCTACAGGGCAATTAACTGGATCCCATTGTCGTAGATTACACCAAGAAGTAAAAACTCTCAATTTTAGGGCATATAACTTCCTCCTGGACGGATTTCTGGAGTGCAGTATGGTCTCTACAACCTCGGTTGAGAGACCAGAGTCTATGAGTCGGGCCTCCTCAGAGGCCAGACCCACAGGTTGAATGTTTCTGGACAGGGATGGAGGATTGCTCCCCCCGCCTGAGACAGAAGGTCCCTCCTGACCGGCAGTTCCAGGGGAGAGCCGTTGAGAAGGGAAATTAGGTTAGAAAACCACCCTCAGCTTGGCCAGTATAGAGCTACCAACAGAACACTTACTCCATCCTGGCAGACCTTCTCCAGAACTCCTGGAAGCAGAGCAACTGGGGAACACGCGAACAGCCTCGGCTAATGTCTGCACCATTGTGTCCACTCCCAATGGGGCTGAATGTATGAGGGAGAACCATAATGGACAGTGCGTCATATCCTGAGACGCGAACAGATCCACCTGTGCCTGGCCATAAACTCCCCAAATGTGCTCCACCACCTCAGTGTGGGGCCTCCATTCCTGGGGCCTCAGCCCCTGTTTGACAGGATATCTGCTCCTACATTCTGATGTCCCGGAATATAGACTGCTCTCAGGGAGAGCAGTTTCCCTAGGGACCACTAGAGAATATGGTGCACCAGTTTGCATAGTGGATGTGAACGCAGACCCCCTTTATGATTTATATAGGAGAACACCGACGTGTTGTCTGTGCGAACAAACACATGATGGCCCCTCAGATCTGGAAGGAAGTGTCTCCACGCATTGAAGACTGCCATCATCTCCATGCAGTTTATGTGCCACGAAAGACCTCCACAGACCCTGAGCTGAGCGGTCTTCCATTACCGCTCCTCAGCCAGTGAGGGAAGCATCTGTCGAGAGCGAGACTCGATGGCAAAGAGCTCCTAACACTGGACCCTGGGATAGAAACTTAGGTTTTCTCCATATAACCAAGGCACGGAGACACCATTGTGTTATCCTGATCGTACGAAGTGGGTTCTCCCTCGGGAGGTGGGTTCTCCCTCCCTCATGTACAGCAGGCCGAACGGTATAATGTTGCACGCAGCTGCCATCAGGCCTAACAGCCTTTGAAACTGTTTCTTACAGTGAGTGACTGGCCTAGCTATATTTCTTTTACAACTCATTGTCACTGAATCCCACATGACACCAAGAAAGGTGGTTCTCTGTGCTGGAGAAAGCATACTTTTCTTGGCATTCAATCTCAACCCCAACTTCTTCATATGCGCGAGTGTCCAGTGCCACCATGGGTAAAGACTGAGAAAGGGCGGGGCCCGTCTCAAACCCCACCGTGAGATCTATTTGCGATTCCCACGTTAGGAGCTTTGGGCCAGAACCGCAGGGAACGCTCACCTGAACACCCTCCTCAAAGAGTGCCAGGCGAGAGCGGAGCGGCAGCCTCTCACAATGCCCACATCACACAAAGTATGTGTGTATCCCCACCCATGATATAATGAGGGCAGGGAGAAGTTGACAACTTGAATGATTGTTTGGATGCCATTATATATATCTGATCGAGCTGTATGATTCTGTGACAGACAACAATAAATATGACAGACAATTTGTAACACTAAAGGCTAACGGCGGTCAGACCGCATGTGCTTTTATCCTTTCCTGGTTGTGATGTCACCCGTCCGTGACGCTCGCCATTGGACTAGTTGACACATGTGCTTCAATCACGCAGGGTCGTTCCCAAAGCGTCATTGACACAGCGCGAGTTCCCTCGAAAGGGAACAAGATTATTTTCCTTATGTAATGCATGTGCAGAATCTTGATTGAAGAATGTTTAGATATTTGTACTGTAAAACAAGCCAGGAAGAGCATATAGTTTGATGCCTGTAAGAGAGATGGTGATGCTCACCTAAAGCAAACTGCAGGACTGACGCTGCGCTCATGTTCAGAGCCACCGAGGTCTGAAACAGATGACAACATCACACAGGAATCATGTGTTAGTATATGAAGACTACAGACAAATTACGGCACTATATGAAGATAGAACCGTCTCTGGTGGCGTGGCGCAACTGCATGGTTTTTGTTTTATTGATATGTAAATTGATCAAACTAATTGTATATTTTTTTTGTATTATATTCTGTTGAGTGTGTCACAGTAACATCCATATGACAGTGATATACAGATATAATATAGAGCATTATGTGGTTAGTGAACCTCATGTATTCAGTTAAAGAGACTCATGAATGGAATGGAAAAACCAAGCGAAGTATATTTTGTATATTTACTCGATTACATCTGTTTTTATAAGACAGTTACCAGATCTCTCTGTCCGAAGGGCTCACAGAAGGTCACGGCTCTCCCGTGCATGAGCGCTCCACACTGCTCTCCCACCTCACAGTTACTGCAGTCCGACCTGAGACAACGAAATGACTATATGTCTATATGCACTAATACAACATACGCAGCAGGAACAGGGAAGCAGCTTCACTGCTAAAGAAGAGCGTCACCCACCAGATGCTGAGATTCAGCTCTTCCTGTGTGTTGTGTTCGAAATCATCTCGGAGAACAGCGTGATCACCATCAACCACAGCTGGAGAGGAACAGACAGAGCAACAGTGAGAGAGAGAGAGAGAGTGTGTGTGTGTGTGTGTGTGTGTGTGTGTGTGTGTGTGTGTGTGTGTGTGTGTGTGTGTGTGTGTGTGTGTGTGTGTGTGTGTGTGTGTGTGTGTGTGTGTGTGTTTACTCACCTAGACTGGGCCGCAGAGGAGATTCAGTGGGAGCTTATACAGACAGACAGAAAGAAGGACAGAAACTTATTTCACATGGAACATTTCTACTGGTGCACATTAAGACTTAATTTGCATAAATAAATGAGAACGTCTGTTAAGGAACTTTGATTGTACATGGGGTGGACATTTAATCTTCTTTAATCGTGACTCTATTCTGTAAGCGACACACAGAAGATTGAAATATTCTGATCCTCAGACTCTTTCTGTAATGTCAGTTAAACTGTTTGACCTCTCTCTCTCTCTCTCTCTCTCTCTCTCTCTCTCTCTTTCTCTCTCTCTCTCTTTTCTCTCTCTCTCTCTCTTTCTCTCTTTCACTCTCTCTCTCTTTCACTCTCTCTCTCTCTCTCTCTCTCTCTTTCTCTCTCTCTCTCTTTTCTCTCTCTCTCTCTCTCTCTCTCTCTCTCTCTCTCTCTCTTTCTCTCTCTCGCTCTCTTCCCCCCTCTCTCTCTCTCTCTCTCTCTCTCTCTCTCTCTCTCTCTCTCTCTCTCTCTCTCTCTCTTTTTTTCTCTCTTTCTCTTTCACTCTCTCTCTTTCTCTCTCTCGCTCTCTCCCCCCCCCTCTCTCTCTCTCTCTCTCTCTCTCTCATTCTGCGAGTAGAGTAACTAAAAGTCATGATCTTGGAAAGCTTTAGTCCTGATTTTACAGATCATGAAACGTTTGATAGACGGCAGAAGTTGCAGTGAAATAATGATGTTCTTCCTCATTTTCCAGCACAAATATCTAAACAGTAAAATCAAAATACATTTCCTGGAGAAGCATCATGACTGAAGATATTACGTCTTGCTTAATGAAAAATCTAAATGAAGAGAGTTGACTGCAAATGAGATCAGAATAATCTTGTTTTCTCTATGAATTAAGTTTATTATTCTGACCTCACTGGCAGATATTTGTTCTTATTTTAAGATTAAACTCTCTTCATTTTGATTTTCAATAAACAAGACTTGATATCTTCAGTCATTTTGCTTCTCGAGGAAAACAAAACAGAAACACTGAGGAAGAGCATCATTATTGCAGGTCTTATTATCTCACATAACAAAGTCTGGAACTTTAATCAATGTTCAGATCTAAAGATCACAAAAAAAATAACACATTCAATATAAAATGTAACAAAACGTTTTGGCAACAATGTTTTTCTCTAATGACAAAAGGTGAGATGAATGTTTCTTCTGAAATAAATAATTTTTTGACGTCACTATTTGACAGATGAAATGAAAAATTACAAGATATGAATTCATAAGGACTTGAACTCTTTATTCCACAGTGCCGACCTGCTCCGTCTGTCTTATCTAAAGCCTCTGACACTTCCAGCTGTAATTAACCACTTTAAACGTCACTCTCAGGATCCTTCATCTTCCCTGGAAAAACCTTTATCTTCTCAAGCGTACAGATAAAACAAAAACCATATAGTCAATCTTTTTCCTCAATAAACCTCAGATAATCCCTCACATTATAATGATAAAGCAGCAGTGCTCCTCTCATTTGCTGACCTATTTCTTCCAGAACTCATGAGCTTTACTGTGAAACTGCAGGTAAAAACCACTGCAGTTTCAGATAATCACCACTGGGAGGCGCTGCGAGAGGTTTGTGTTCAGATCCCGGGAAATACACTGACACATTCATTCAAATTTCTAAATCAAATATAATATCTGAGTTCGGCTTAACTTTTAGCTGATTTAAGTCAACAGTTCAGGTGACATTTATTGGTAACACTTTATTTTACAGTGCCCTTGCAGTAACATGTAGTTACTATAGTAAAAACTGTAACTTATGCATAATTGCAGGCAACTAACCCTCAACTAAACCCTAATCCTACCCTAACCCTATATTACATGTAGTTAATAAATATTACTCAGTACTTAAATATATAATATATTATAAAATATATAATTACACTGTAACACTGACACCTTAAAATAGAGTAACCCATTTATTTTACAGTGACATTGTTACACGTGTTACATGTACTTACTTACTGCAGTAAATTATGCAAAATTATCATAGCTAGCCTGAATCATGCAACTAACCCTAAACCTAATACTATAGTAAGTACAATTTGTTTATACATATTACTCAGTAATTAAATGTGTAATTAAACTGTAACAAGGAGACCTTAAAATAAAGGGTTACAATTTATGGTATGCTGCCTTCCAGGGCTCACTTGTAAAAGAGATCATAATCTCAATGTGATTTTTTTCCCCTGGTTAAAAAAAAAAAAAAAAAAATGGTAACACTTTACAGTGTCCTTGTTACATATGTTACATGTACTTAAAATATTTTAAGGTGTCATTGTTACAGTGTAATTATGCATTTAAGTACTGAGTAATAATAAATTACTACATGTACTTACTATAGGGTTAGGGTAGGATTGGGGTTTGGTTTAGGGTTAGTTGCATGTAATTATAAATAATTTATAGTTATTACAACAGTAGCTACATGTAACATGTAACAATGAAACTGTAAGATAAAGTGTGACCACAGATCATTATTGTTTTATATATTCAGCGTATGTGTATTTCTATGGGGCGCCGTTTGTAAAGAGGCTCACGCTGAAAATAACAGCAACATTTTGTCACATTTAGCTTCAAACAATGTTTAAAAAACTGGTATGAATTTTTGACGGTCACTTTTTACCACATTTACAATAATATTTGTCAACTTAGAGATGTTTTAAATAGTTAAATCTACATATTAAATGTTACACCTAAATGTTAAATGTTAAATCTAAATGCTAAATCTAAATGCTAAATCTAAATCTAAATGTTAAATCTAAATCTAAATGTTAAATATAAATATAAATATAAATCTAAATGTTAAATCTAAATGTTAAATGTTAAATCTAAATCTAAATGTTAAATCTAAATATTAAATCTAAATCTAAATGTTAAATCTAAATGTTAAATCTAAATCTAAATGTTAAATCTAAATGTTAAATCTAAATGTTAAATCTAAATCTAAATCTAAATGTTGAATCTAAATGTTAAATCTAAATCTAAATGTTGAATCTAAATATAAATGTTAAATCTAAATGTTAAATCTAAATCTAAATGTTGAATCTAAATCTAAATGTTAAATCTAAATCTAAATGTTGAATCTAAATGTTTGGGTTGAAACTAAATATTTAACTAATATGCAAATTCAAAATGCCGGTAACAGGAAGTGCCAAAATAAAAGCTCGAGGTGGTCAGTGTGTGTTTATAGCATGGTTTATAGTGTCAAATAACGAATAAAAACCATCTCATCCGAGGAAATGGACTCTTGGACATAGATTATCGTGATAATAACTACCTAAAATAATAAACACGTTTGGAGAAACTGTATTTGAAGAGTTGGCTAGTGTCACTTTTATGAAAAGTGCGGGACTTATGACCTGTTAATAGCCAGCCACTAGGGGGCTCACTTTGACTGAATGTCATGTCATTACTCTCATCACGATACTCTACAGTTTCTCCAAACGTGTTTATTATTTTAGGAAGTTATTATCGTTATATTATAGTTATTATTATGAGATGTTTTTTATTCATTATTTGACACTATAAACCATGCTATAAACACACACTGACCACCTCGAGCTTTTATTTTGCCACTTCCGGCATTTTGAATTTGCATATTAGTTAAATATTTAGTTTCACCCAAAACATTTAGATTCAACATTTAGATTTAGATTCAACATTTAGATTTAGATTTAGATTTAACATTTATATTTAGATTTAACATTTAGATTTAACATTTAGATTTAGATTTAATATTTAGATTTAACATTTAGATTTAGATTTAACATTTAGATTTAGATTTAATATTTAGATTTAACATTTAGATTTAGATTTAATATTTAGATTTAACATTTAGATTTAGATTTAACATTTAGATTTAACATTTAGATTTAGATTTAATATTTAGATTTAACATTTAGATTTAGATTTAACATTTAACATTTAGATTTAACATTTAGATTTAGATTTAACATTTAGATTTAACATTTAGATTTAGATTTAACATTTAGATTTAGCATTTAGATTTAATATTTAACATTTAGGTGTAACATTTAATATTTAGATTTAACTATTTAAAATATCTCTAAGTTGACAAATATTATTGTAAATGTGGTAAAAAGTGACCGTCAAAAATTCATACCAGTTTTTTTAACATTGTTTGAAGCTAAATGTGACAAAATGTTGCTGTTATTTTCAGCGTGAGCCGCTTTACAAACGGCGCCCCATATATTTCAGCCTCATCTGAACTGGTGACGATTTTAGCAGGAGGGAAAAACTGTGGTTTTTGGAAAATGTCCATCTTTAGATCAGTTTGGAAATTAAACAGCGACACTGTTTTGGTCGTTTGTTTGTTATGAATGTTGGGAAACGGAGCAACAGCAACAGCTCTGGCTTTTCTCTTTATCCTCCAGTAAAACATTATCAAGTTTATGTTCAATATTATCTCACTGACACTGTTTACTAACATGTCGTTTCCGCTGCACACACACTCGCACACTCACACTCACACACACACACACACTCTCTCTCTCTCTCTCTCTCTCTCTCTCTCTCTCTCTCACACACATACGCACACACACACACGCACACACATTCACACACACACACACACACACACACACACACACACACACACACACACACACACACACACACACACACAACCACACTCACACACACACACACACACACACACACACACATGCACACACACACACTCACACACACACACACACACACACACACAAACACACACACACACACACACACACACACACACACACACAGAAACACACACGCACAGTCACACACACACACACACACACACACACACCGTTGTTGTCAGACCGTTGTTGTATTCAGTGCTATGCAATCGCCTGTGACCAACTTTTCTTTATTGCCTTGTCTTCTTGCCTTGTAGTGATGGTGAGATGAAGCCTCATGAAGCATTGAAGCTTTTCAGCCAAGTGGTTCACAAAAGGGTTCATTCCTCGGGGCTTCATACTCACGATACCACCTGGTGGTCAAAGAGTTTAAAACTAGCAGATACATTACAGGTGACCTGATGTGATCTGTGATACACTGTATTTTGCGCCAGGCTTAGAAATAATGGTGAAGAAGAAAAAAATCAATTTCCACATAGACTAATCTATTTATATGAATGTAATGTGTATTATCTGGTGGTATATAATGGTTGTATAACATAACTGTGTAATAAACTTATTTGGCTTGAAATGAATGGGGCTATCAAATGTGTATAAATCAACTCTTTGGTCATAATAGGCAGAAGTGGCAATATTATTATTTAAAACTGGAAAGTGGCTGGGTTTAAGCCATGGGTTTATATATCTGTCAAAATGTCGCACCAAGATTCGAACCACTTCCTGAACCAGTCAGGCCGAAGCGAGGCTTCAGGCATCATGAATGATGTCATTGGTCTAAAGCAATACAAGCCTCGATACGCGCTTCGCTAAAAGCTCCCAGGATTGTGTCAGACTCCAAGTGCTGTTTTGTTTTTTGTTTGCATTTTTATTTTTGTCCTGCTTCCACTCTCTCCCTCTCGTCCTGCCAGGCCAGGTCTCCTCGACTGCCGGCCCAGGCGTTCTCTGTTCTGTTGAGACTCGGATGCACCGCCCCAGCCCCTCTCGGTGCGCTCATCGCTTTCATTAGGGAACTCAGTGTGACTTGGACACTGCGTCACTGCTGACACTATAATTGGTCCTTTTTGAGAAATGCTCTCCTGGCCCAGTGGACATTAATTTGGACTTCCTCTTTTCTTTTTGTCTTCCTGTTATTTTTCCTGGGCTCACTGAGAGCAAAATAAACATATCTGTTACCAGGAACTGAATCCGTGTCTCTCCCTGACAGAACGGCCTGACCATGAAATGGATTCAGCAGGTGCAGACCAAGTCAGAGGACCGCAGTGAGTCAACAGGGCATTCTTCTGGGACAGCATTCCAGCCGGTTAACTCCTAATTCACGGGAGGCTGAGTGCCTGTCCGCCCAAGTAGCAGATCTCAATCTCCAGATCCAAGAACTTCAGCGGGAAGCCTTGGCCAGCAGATCAGCTGCTGTGTACGGCCGTTCTCTACCTCATGCTGAGCCTGAACCCCATGCCAACACTCCGCCGCTCTACAACGGGGATCCCAACTCCTGCCGTGCTTTCCTGTCCCAGTGCTCTCTTGTCTTCGCACTCCAGCCTTGCCGTTGTTTTAGAGGAGTCCAAGGTGGCCTTTGTTATCACACTCCTGAAAGGAAGGGCCCGCGACTGGGCAAAGGCTGTGTAGGATGCTCGTACACCATTCTGTGCCACATTCGAAGACTTCAGAGCAGAGATGATTCATCATTTTGACAGCTCTACTTGAGGCGATGAGGCGGCCTCCGGATGGTGCGGTTTGAGCCAGGGTGGTTGTTCTGATATGGAATACTCCATCCAGTTCAGAACTCTGGCGGTCACCTGTAACTGGAACGAGGCGGCATTACGTGCTAGGTTTCGGGAGGGGCTGGATGACAACATCCAGTATGAGATTGTCACTCACCCTTGTGGAACTGGCGCTTCGTGTGGAGGGGCGTCTTCAACGTCAACAACAGAGGTGGACAGCTCAGTCCTCCTGGAGGCTGGATGAGGGTGACTCCAGTGCTGCTCCCCCCTCCTCGTCTTCTTCAGCAGACCCTGAACTCATGCAAGTGGGGCGTGTTCGTCTCATCCCTAAGGAGAAGCAGGATCGTTTGACTCTGGGTCTTTGCCTTTACTACTACCCGTTGCTGGTGCAGCACAATCCTCACGTGGATTGGTGAGACAACTCTGTGTTCTCTTGGAGTCAGTCTTGCCTTGCGCCATGTTTGGGTTCCGCCTAGTCTCCTGGCTCTGTGTCTTCTGTTTTTCAGGTTGAGGAGACCGATCTCGCTGGAGTCCCGGTGGAGTACCGCGATCTTTTTCAGGTCTTCAGTAAGTCCCGGGCCACATCCTTGCCTCCTCATCGGCCATATGACTGCACCATCGATCTCCTCCCAGACACTTCTCCGCCCGTGGGTCGTCTGTATTCCCTATCTGGTCCTGAGAGAGAGGCCATGGACAAGTATATTCAGGAATTCTTAAATGCCGGCCTCATCCATCCCTCTTCCTCCCCGCTGGGTATGGGTTTTTCTTCATTAAGAAGAAGGATGGCTCCCTGCGACCCTGCATTGACTACCGGGGTCTAAATGACATCACCATAAAGAAGAGATGTTCACAAGTCTTTCATCTGGAGTCCGAGTCAAGTCTGAAGTCTTTAAGCTGGAGTCTGAGTCAAGTCTGGAGTCTTTATCACTGGAGTTTGAGTCAAGTCCTGAGTCTTTATCACTGGAGTTTGAGTCAAATCTGTAGTCTTTATCACTGGAGTCTGAGTCAAGTCTGGAGTCTTTATCACTGAAGTTTGAGTCAAATCCTGAGTCTTTATCACTGGAGTCTGAGTCAAGTCTGGAGTCTTTATCACTGGAGTCTGAGTCAAGTCTGGAGTCTTTATCACTGGAGTCTGAGTCAAGTCTGGAGTCTTTATCACTGGAGTCTGAGTCAAGTCTGAAGTCTTTATCACTGGAGTCTGAGTCAAGTCTAGAGTCTTTATCACTGGAGTCTGAGTCAAGTCTGGAGTCTTTATCACTGGAGTCTGAGTCAAGTCTGGAGTCTTTATCACTGGAGTCTGAGTCAAGTCTGGAGTCTTTATCACTGGAGTCTGAGTCAAGTCTGGAGTCTTTATCACTGGAGTCTGAGTCAAGTCTGGAGTCTTTATCACTGGAGTCTGAGTCAAGTCTGGAGTCTTTATCACTGGAGTTTGAGTCAAATCTGAAGTCTTTATCACTGGAGTCTGAGTCTTTATCACTGGAGTCTGAGTCAAGTCTGGAGTCTTTATCACTGTAGTTTGAGTCAAGTCCTGAGTCTTTATCATTGGAGTTTGAGTCAAGTCTGGAGTCTTTTTTCACGAGTTGAGTTGAGTCTCGAGTCATTTCATGCCTTACAAAAAAATAAATAATAATAATTCTCATACTAAAAAATCCTATTATTTGTATGATATAGACAAAATATATGATTTTTCTATTATCTGTTTTGTTTGTAATAAGTCAAGTCACCTTTATTTATATAGCGCTTTTTACAATACAGATTGTATCAAAGCAGCTTCACAGTGATAACATGAAAATAAAACATCAAAGTTTGTTTCTAGAAGAAAATTGCGTCATCGTCCAGCTTAAGTGAGGCAGATCAATAATATTGTTGAATATTAAATGTCCCCAACTAAGCAAGCCAAAAGCCAAGGTAACAGTGGCAAGGAACCAAAACTCCATCAGTGACAGAATGGAGAAAAAAACCTTGGGAGAACCCAGGCTCAGTCGTTCAGTTCTCCTCTGGCCAATGAGCGAACAGTGTATAATTATGATCCAGGCCGCATTACAGGTCAGAAGTAATAAAGGTCAAAAGATTTAAGGGATAACGTAAATCCAGCTTGTTACTTAATATTCCATTACAATGTATAAAAAAATCATCCTGGCAACAAGACAAGTAGCCTAATTATTTTCAATACAATCGCTCAGTGGACGCAAGATGGCGCCAGTCCTGGTTTGTATACAGTAGTTTGTTATACAGCGGCGTTGTTATTGACGACAGTGAAAATATGACATCTAGGAATGTTTTAAGTCAATAGAAAACTGAGCTTTCGTTCTTGTGCGCTCTTGTCTTGTCCCGTGAGTGTGCAGTTTTGAGTTCGCTCGAGCCGTACGCTCTTCTGTCTGCGTGTTGTGTAGCACGCGATTCGTGTTTACATCGGCCGCGTGCTTTCATGTCATGTTTTGTCTTGTGCTGTGTTGCACACAGCTTGTGTTTTACACTAGCTGTGTGCTTTCATGTTGTCATATTTTGTGTGAACACGTGGCTTGTGAATTGTTTTACTGGCCATGTGCTTGTGTCTTTTGTCATGTCTGGTGTGAACACATGGCTAGTCAGGTGTTTTCTTGTGTCATGTGTTCTCCTGTTGATTGTCTAACCCCTCCCACCTTGTTACCTGATTATTGATTCATTTTCCCCACCTGTCCTCCCTCTTTACCTGCTTTGTTTGCTCTCCTATTTATTCTCCCTGTATTTGCAGTCCTCTGCTGGTTCGTTGTCATTTATATGTCATTTTAATGTGGTATATTTATCCTTGTGTGTTCTTTGTCAAGTCAAGTCAAGTCAAGTCAAGTCAAGTCATCGTTTGTTTTATGATTAATAAAAACCCATCTTCCTGCAATTGAGTCCTCGCTTCATCTCCTCAACCCCAAAACCTGACAGATATAGGCTATATTTTATTTGTTAATGTTGTAACAGGCTTGCAATCCAAAGGAGCCATGCAGCTGTGCCACAGTATAATATGTAATGTGACTGTAATGTAAACTTTGTGGATGTGATGTCTCATAAAATGTGATGTTGTTCCGG
>NC_138228.1:48799997-48884997 GCF_964197995.2 Scardinius erythrophthalmus
AATCTTCTAATTGAACACAGCTGTTAATGAGAGATTTTACAGTTCAGACGAAAAGCTTCCTTGAGCAAAGTGTGTGAAATAAGAGTTGAAAGCACAAGCACAAAAACACAAAAAGAGGCAGGCTAGTGTGGACTTCTTTTCATTCATCATATTTCACTATTGTTTGATGGGGAAACAATCTGAAATGCTTTTAATTTTTGTAAGTTCCCATCCATCGCTTTTCCTTTTCTGAGACAGCGGTCAGAATAAAGACCCAGAGAGATGTTAATGTGTCCGGTGATGATTCTCTCTCGCTTGTGTTTGTCATCAATCTTCATTTCCTTTTATTGCATTACGCATTCATCTACAATAAATAGTTTGAAAGAAGAGCTTGAGCGGAGCATGTGTGATTGGTGAAGACCAGCAGCTCTTAAAGCTCGATCCTCGACCCGCTGCTTTCTCACACACTCTCACACACACTGCACACACAGCACATCATCTGCTGATGGAGGTTTTGTGCTGTTTTCCTTCACACACGTGAATAGCTGTTGGTCTCAGGTCAGAGATCAGCAGAGGTCGAGGTGTTGAAGCTTTCATCCGCATGTCGTCGCCCACACAACCTCATTCCACACTCGATTCAGTTCCAGTCTCTATTCAGCTCAATTCAACACGGACTCGTTTGGGTGTATAACAGGTACAGTACATGTCAGTTCTTCTCAGGGAATAACATATCTTTCATCTAACGCTGTACAATATACAGGAATCCCGTCAGTTGCTACATTATCAATGCAAAAAAAAAAAAAAAAAAATATGATTTATCACAACTTTTTTTTTTTTTTTTTTAAATCAACTAAGATTCACCAATGTTCTTCAGTTAACATAATATTTTGAGTTTCTCTTGATTAAACTAATCTCTTTCTTTGTATTTCAATGAGCTCAAAAAATTAAAGGCAACTAGATTACTAACTTAAAGTTAAACCAATAATCATTTTTTACACTGTAATATTGAGGGTTAAAATGAGCAACTGATTTGTACACAAAGATTTAAATTACAAATAAGGCAGTTTTTATTTTATTATAATAACTTTTTAATGACATAATTATCTACTCCAATTTGTTTTTGAAAAATAATCATTTAAATGGTGGCTGAGATAAAACTTGTATTCATGACGGATTATTCAAACTTACATTAAATATTGAACAACAGGTTCAGTAAAAATATAATGAATATGTAATATAGTGCATATATTTATCAAAATGCTCCTCTCTAGAGTTATTTTTCTAGCAACTATCGAGTTTATGGTCACTGAATGTCTTTCCTGAGGTAAATTATGTGACATTATCGCTCTCACGCTGTTTTATTGACGGTTGAAACACTGATTGATGGATTACATGAGACATGATTGATTTCAGGAAGTTGTTCTGTATCTTTCAACTTTCCTTCTGATGTTCATCATGTTTATTTGCTGCTGTAACTAGTAGTGAAGAGGAAGAGATGATCGCTTCATCTGTCACACACAGTAAACACACACAAACACACATTATAAAATGGACAGAATGTGAAAGTTGAGACTTTGTTTCATATCATAAGTATGACAGCACAAAGATTATTGTGATTATTGGCACAGCGCAGACTGAAATATTGATTCCTGTGATTTAAGAATCAATATCGGTTCATCAAAATGAGAATCGATTAAAATAAAGAAATCAATATTTTCAATCCAGCCCTAGTGATATTGATAAAGAACATTCAAAATGCATGACATGAACAAAATAAAGTGAGGACAAGAGTTCAAACTAACTCCCAGCAAGCACTTACAAATCTACATCCTTATGAGCTCTGAGAATATGAAGTGCTTACAGATACAATATATATCCTAATATGAACTATTGCTTTAATCATAGTGAACTGTTAAAGAATGCAAATGTTTGAGGAGTTTGGCTGGACTGTTGTTTCAGATTCAGTCTCTGACACCGAAAGCATTTATGGTTGTGAGGCATTTCTGGTCTCATGAATAACCAAACAACATCTCATGAATAAATAATGAACTGCAAAAGGGGGAGATGAAGGATGCTGACGGAAAAAAACAAAACAACAAAACCACATTCATCTTTCAGGGCTTGGTAAAGACAAATTTGGAAATGGGATTTATGAATAAAACATAGAGCATAATGAAGAGCAGGAGGTTACGTCGGAGCAAGGCACTTCAATATTTATGAAACGAGTCCCAGACGGCTTGTTCGCTAATATGGAAACATTAGAGAAAAAACATGCAGTAATGCGGTTCATTTAATATGTTTCATGCTCTTACTCACACTGGTCTGGTCTTTAGTTATGTTCACGCATTCATATTTGTTCTCGCATCACACATTTACAAACAGCCTTACTATTGTCATAGAAACATACAGAAGTAGACCGTCTCCACTGCTGCAAACACTGAAGATGGAGTTTGACGTTTAGTGCGTTTATCATTTCAGGTCAGGATATCATTTCCATCTGCGATCATTTAAACACTAGCTGACTTGGGCACTTAATTCATTTACAGGACTGACAACCAACCTCACACTGAGTAAATCACTGAAGGGACTCAAGGACATCTGGCAGATCTGAGAGTTTATATGTCTTGCAGCAAATGTGATTTTCAAAAGTAGAGTGGAGAAACTCAGTGGTCACACTGGCACAAGTGAATCAGTGTATGTGTCTCTCCTCGATGGTTTATCATTGAGGAATATATAGGTGAAGGAGTATATAGCTGAAGGAGTATATAGGTGGAGTATATAGCTGAAGGAGTATATAGGAGTATATAGGTGAAGGAGTATATAGGAGTATATAGGTGAGTATATAGGTAAAGGAGTACACAGGAGTATATATGAGTATATATCTGAAGGAGTATATAGGTGGAGTATATAGCTGAAGGAGTATATAGGAGTATATAGGTGAATGAGTATATAGGAGTATATAGGTGAAGGAGTATATAGGAGTATTTAGGTGAAGGAGTATATAGGAGTATATAGGTGAGTATATAGGTAAAGGAGTACACAGGAGTATATATGAGTATATATCTGAAGGAGTATATAGGTGGAGTATATAGCTGAAGGAGTATATAGCTGAAGGAGTATATAGGAGTATATAGCTGAAGGAGTATATAGGAGTATATGTGACCTGATCCAGCAAAATGAGTCACAGTGACCCAAATTTCAAAATTGAGATTTTGGTATTAATGGAAAGAGGAGACCATAAGCTTTCAAATGATATCCTAGTCAAAGTCATACCTTGAATGGTTGTAAAGATATATACATTTGAAATATGGTCGTCTGCCCTCTTTTTCCAACTGAAAACCTGAGAAAATCGCTTTTAAAGTTTTTTGCCCGTTTTTTGTTGATATCTTTCAAAATCCATTGCATTTAAAGGGATGAACTATTTATTGTACAGCTTAATTTGACCAAAGACATTAATATATGCTATTATGCCATGCTGAAGCTCAAATTATTTTAAAGTTTTTATTTGAATACATAATTTCAAAGGCACTTTTACAAACATTTACTAAAATCAGAAAGATTGAACAGAGGTGCTACAGTTTTCCTTGAGAGAGGGTGTGTGTGTGTGTGCGTGTGTGTGTGTGTGTGTGTGTGTGTGTGTGTGTGTGTGTGTGTGTGTGAGAGAGAGAGAGAGAGAAAGTGAGAGAGGCAGAGAGACAAGGAAACAGAGAAAAAATAATGTTAGCCTATGCAATCATATCTTTGTGTAGGCTAGTTGACAATAACAGTGTAACATATTCATAACGGAGATACCAACAGTTAAATATTGGGTTAAAATAAATCAAACACATTGTAATGGATTCTCCTTGCAGATAAATACACTCACAGAATAATTGCACTCACTCACATCCATACACGATAAATACCACAGGGCTGTCACTTTCGCTGTCGCTGTCATCAGAGGATGACACGTCTCCAGATCCAAAACAATCACTGATAGCCTTAGCCACTCTTGCTGACCAGCAACAGAGCTTAGGTTAGAAGCCTCCAGTGAGTTCAACGCTTTTGGCGACTTTTTGGCGACTTTGCTCTCTTTTGACAGCGATATTTCTCAAATTAATAATATTTAATCTTTCTGAGGAGATCTGCTAGCTTGTTTACACAGAGCGCTGCGAGTCTGACAGGAGAATGGCTGGACCAATCGCGTGCCGGTCAGTCGAAACGGGGCTTCCCATTGACAAATGATCAGCGTTTGTGTACATTTCTAAGCTTTTTGATTGGTCATATACAACGTGAAACACCATATTTGGAGAGCAGAGACAGTTTGAGGGGATTCCCGGGAAATCCTCAGAGGTGACGAGAGGATTTGAGAAAAGCATTTCGAGCGAATTTAGTAAAACTTTGTAAACTTTAATAGTCATTTAAATACCTTTACTCAATTATCTGGACTACGAAACTTTAGGAGATTATTTTTGAATGTCTGTTCTTTGAGATTTAGCAAAAAAAAATTTTTTTTAAAAATCTATTATTTTCATTGTTTTTCCACATAATCGGCCCATATCTTAAAATGGAACGTTGCGACTTCCGACTCATTTCGCCAGATCGGGTCACATATAGCTGAAGGAGTATATAGGAGTATATAGCTGAAGGAGTATATAGGAGTATATAGGTGAATGAGTATATAGGAGTATATAGCTGAAGGAGTTAAAATACAAGCATAGTATACAAATTTCAAACCACCATAGGACAACAGAACATCAAAGATATACACTAAGGTCAAGTTCCTCATTCAAGCCTGGATATTTAGTAGCCTGCAGGCGATATATCCAGAAAGCTTCCCGTTGATTCAGCTGCCTTTGCCTATTGCCTTTTCTTGGGGACAAAGGGATGTGGTCAATCCCACAGACCTGTAAGGTGGATTGGTCACTATTGTGATGTTCCATATAGTGTCTGGTGGACTGGATTGGTGGACTGTTAGTTCATAAGAAACTTTGTTTGTTTGAGATCTGTTTAACTCCCAGAAGAAGGCATGTAGCCGAAACGCGTTGGAGTTTTTTAGAAGGTTAATGTGACCAAGCCATAATAATAAAGGCTTTTTAACTTTTGCAATTGAGAGTGCCTTGGAGTTCCTTTTTCCTTTTTGATTTGTGGCATTTAGTTTCCCATCCAAAGAGCACCTCGATTTTAACCAAACTTTGGAGTCCAGGAAGCGCTCCTCTACCATACCTTTTTATATAGGAGTATATATCTGAAGGAGTATATAGGTGGAGTATATAGCTGAAGGAGTACACAGGAGTATATAGGAGTATACAGCTGAAGGAGTATATAGGAGTATATAGGAGTATACAGCTGAAGGAGTATATAGGAGTATACAGCTGAAGGAGTATATAGGAGTATATAGGAGTATATAGGTGAAGGAGTACATAGGAGTATATAGGTGAAGGAGTATATAGGAGTATACAGGTGAAGGAGTATATAGGAGTATACAGGTGAAGGAGTATACAGGTGAAGGAGTATATAGGTGAAGGAGTATATAGGAGTATACAGGTGAAGGAGTATACAGGTGAAGGAGTATATAGGAGTATATAGGTGACGGAGTATATAGGAGTATACAGGTGAAGGAGTATATAGCTGAAGGAGTATATAGGAGTATATAGGTGAAGGAGTATATAGGAGTATACAGGTGAAGGAGTATATAGGAGTATATAGGTGAAGGAGTATATATGAGTATACAGGTGAAGGAGTATATAGGTGAAGGAGTATATAGGAGTATATAGGTGAAGGAGTATATAGGTGAAGGAGTATACAGATGAAGGAGTATATAGGTGAAGGAGTATATAGGTGAAGGAGTATACAGGTGAAGGAGTATATAGGAGTATATAGGTGAAGGAGTATATAGGAGTATACAGGTGAAGGAGTATACAGGTGAAGGAGTATATAGGAGTATACAGGTGAAGGAGTATATAGGAGTATACAGATGAAGGAGTATATAGGTGAAGGAGTATATAGGTGAAGGAGTATACAGGTGAAGGAGTATATAGGAGTATATAGGTGAAGGAGTATATAGGAGTATACAGGTGAAGGAGTATATAGGTGAAGGAGTATATAGGAGTATACAGGTGAAGGAGTATATAGGTGAAGGAGTATATAGGAGTATATAGGTGAAGGAGTATATAGGAGTATATAGGTGAAGGAGTATATAGGAGTATACAGGTGAAGGAGTATATAGGAGTATACAGGTGAAGGAGTATATAGGTGAAGGAGTATATAGGAGTATACAGGTGAAGGAGTATATAGGTGAAGGAGTATATAGGAGTATACAGGTGAAGGAGTATATAGGTGAAGGAGTATATAGGAGTATACAGGTGAAGGAGTATATAGGTGAAGGAGTATATAGGAGTATATAGGTTAAGGAGTATATAGGAGTATACAGGTGAAGGAGTATATAGGTGAAGGAGTATATAGGAGTATACAGGTGAAGGAGTATATAGGTGAAGGAGTATATAGGAGTATACAGGTGAAGGAGTATATAGGAGTATACAGGTGAAGGAGTATACAGGTGAAGGAGTATATAGGAGTATATAGGTGACGGAGTATATAGGTGAAGGAGTATATAGGAGTATATAGGTGAAGGAGTATATAGGTGAAGGAGTATATATGAGTATATAGGTGAAGGAGTATATAGGTGAAGAAGTATATAGGAGTATACAGGTGAAGGAGTATATAGGTGAAGGAGTATATAGGAGTATATAGGTGAAGGAGTATATAGGAGTATATAGGTGAAGGAGTATATAGGTGAAGGAGTATATAGGTGAAGGAGTATATAGGTGAAGGAGTATATAGGTGAAGGAGTATATAGGAGTATATAGGTGAAGGAGTATATAGGTGAAGGAGTATATAGGAGTATACAGGTGAAGGAGTATATAGGTGAAGGAGTATATAGGAGTATATAGGTGAAGGAGTATATAGGAGTATATAGGTGAAGGAGTATATAGGTGAAGGAGTATATAGGTGAAGGAGTATATAGGTGAAGGAGTATATAGGAGTATACAGGTGAAGGGGTATATAGGAGTATACAGGTGAAGGAGTATATAGGAGTATACAGGTGAAGGAGTATACAGGTGAAGGAGTATATAGGAGTATACAGGTGAAGGAGTATATAGGAGTATACAGGTGAAGGGGTATATAGGAGTATACAGGTGAAGGAGTATACAGGTGAAGGAGTATATAGGTGAAGGAGTATATAGGTGACGGAGTATATAGGAGTATACAGGTGAAGGAGTATACAGGTGAAGGAGTATATAGGAGTATATAGGAGTATACAGGTGAAGGAGTATATAGGTGAAGGAGTATATAGGAGTATATAGGAGTATACAGGTGAAGGAGTATATAGGAGTATATAGGAGTATACAGGTGAAGGAGTATATAGGTGAAGGAGTATATAGGAGTATACAGGTGAAGGAGTATACAGGTGAAGGAGTATATATGAGTATATAGGAGTATACAGGTGAAGGAGTATATAGGAGTATATAGGAGTATATAGGTGAAGGAGTATATAGGAGTATATAGCTGAAGGAGTATATAGGAGTATATAGCTGAAGGAGTATATAGGAGTATATAGCTGAAGGAGTATATAGGAGTATATAGGTGAAGGTGTATATAGGTGAAGGAGTAATATACTCCACACACGTCAGAAACAGGTTATTATGCTGAATGCTCTTACACACACACACACACACACACATGCACACACACACACACACACACACACACACACACACACACACACACACACACACACACATCAGAAACAGGTTATTATGCTGAATGCTCTTACACACACACACACATCAGAAACAGGTTATTATGCTGAATGCTCTTACACACACACACACATCAGAAACAGGTTATTATGCTGAATGCTCTTACACACACACACACACACACACACACACACACACACACACAAGTCAGAAACAGGTTATTATGCTGAATGCTCTTACACACACACACACATCAGAAACAGGTTATTATGCTGAATGCTCTTACACACACACACACACACACACACACACACACACACACACACACACACACACACACAGTCAGAAACAGGTTATTATGCTGAATGCTGTAGTGTGATTACATGTTTCCGGCCCGCAGCACACGTCTGACAGCTAGACCATCCAAACCCGCTGTGACCTCTGACCCCGTCACATACGATCACACACACACACACACACGCGTGTGGAACTGATGCACAGTCACACACAGCCTATCGCTCGAACATCCGCAGAACATCTGCTGCTGAAAACCCTGAACATCATCGCACAGCTCTCTAATCATGATTAATAACGGGAATCACAGCCAGAGCTACACACACTCATTCTGCACGTTTGGATTTAGCCTTTAAAATAATGCTTTAATTGTCTGATTGATCTGCTCTGCTGAGCTCCAGCTGCGACGGCTGACGAGTAATCAATCAGCAAGAGGGAAAACAATATTTCCGCCTCCTTTCCTCTCCTCTTATCTCATTTAGCCTGAGAGACGTGAGAGTCTCAGCCTCCGCTGATCAGATTACGCGTGTTGTCAAATGAATAGAGGACGAGGAAGTGTTTGTTGTCGCGAGGAAGCGCTCCCTCGGCGCATGCAGATTTAATGAGCGTTTAGAAGAGGCTTCCAGGGAGCTGTTGGCAAATTACCTGCTCATTATACCGGGTCATTGGAAGTCATTTAAGTAAAGGTGAGAATGAAATGACCTTGACAACAGTTAAGAGCTCATTACAAACAAGAGCATTAAGGCAGTCTGGCTTCACTGAGCGTCGCAAGAGACTGTTGTGTGTTTGCACACGGTCGAACTAAAGTTCAATGCTTTATATTAAACGTGAACTCAATGTTTTTGTACATGTTTTTGTCAAAATCTTCATCCAGATGGGATTCAGAGCGATGATCAAGCACAGAGTCATGGGTCTACATGGGTTCAACATTTCATTCAGTAACATTGAGTTTTGGTTTATATGCTGTTTAATATTTGATGATGGTGTTATTTTGCATGTGCGTCAGCAATGCTTCTGTCGCTCGTTTCTACTTCTTCTTCACCTGTGTTTTGATCAGGAGATTCTGAACTCTATCATAAGTAATAGCGCCCCCTACTGTACAACTGTCAAAACATGGATAGCCTGAAAATTCGGTTAATTGCGGGGAAAGAATTCAAACATAATGATTTGAAATGTGCTTTAAAGTAAATCTTTTAATTTGATATTATTACAAAGTGCACTTTTAAAATTATACTTGTGTGTTAAGAAACAGCCACAAAAGTGTGCTGTCTTTAAGTTCCTTTCATTCCATTAATATAAGTTCAGTTTTTTAAACATATACTTTTAATATTTGAAGTACACTACAAGAGCACATTTAACGTGCACTTATTTTCTCACAGAGGAATACATACTGTCTGTCTATACATCATTTAGGAATATATTTCTGTATTATAAAGCCTTTATTGCAAAATTTGACATTGTTGTCAACTTTTCAGTTGTTTGTGAATTTCACAGTTACATAAATGTTCGCTGGCTGTCGAGCTCAACTTCCAGAATTAAACAATGGAAACTCTCTTTGTGTCTTTCATTCGATCAATCCCACTTCTTCAGTTATTTCATCTTGCCCCAGTTCACTCATATGGCATTTGTTTATATAGCCAAAGACAGTATATATGATCGACTCTTTCCAGGAAAAGAAAATAACAATACGCACACAGACCGAAAGTGTTTTGTATGATCCAGAAACACAGCCTGCCCTGAACAGATGGTCCATCACAAACAGCCCGGACTCCATTCAATGTCAATTAATCGTAATAAGAGAAATGCCTAAACACTCGCCGCCTCTGAAGCAAAGTGGCTTTTTCCCATCATGGCTTCATGGCAGGGTTATGAATGACTGAACATTTGGCCTTGAATGCTCAGAAACGCCCGACATAAACTCTGAAAGTGACAAACGGCGGAGAGACATGGACACGCACACACACACACACAGATCTGTGAGCCTGACACACACAGGGAAAACTGTGAAGTCATGAGTGCTGAAAACGGCTCTTTAAGTGACTGTCTGCTCTCAAGGGTTTCGATCTGAAAGCTTGTCCTGACATAAGTGACATGTATACGATCTGACGCCGTCTGTGTCCTCTGAACGCACGCCTTTAGTTCACAGCAAACAACATCTCTGCTATTATTACTGGCTGTCGGCCTCCATATGAGCTGGAAATCAACAGATTTATCCTTGATATCAGGTTGTAGTGCATCTGCACAATAAACATTTTACTACTGCTATTCTGGAATTCCAGGCCAAAACATGCTATGTAAATTACATACAATATGCATCAAATGGTTATTTATATGCAGTATGTAAATATATAGCCTAAGTCTGTAACTAGTTGTGGGGAAATGAATACAACTTCACAGTCACTACAGCGATAGTTCTACGGCGATAGTCGCCCAACACAGAAACTCTGGTATCAAAATGATCAACCCATTTCCCAGTCCTAAATATGACTTGAGAGGTCTTTCATGTCTATGTATTTATAATAATTCTGATAGCACATGAAGGGCAACATAATCATTCACACCTGAGCTGTTTCCTCACCACATTCTAGACTTTTGCTCTCAGAATTGAAACAGTGACATCTAAATGTGTGGAGCTTTTGAAAAAGCTTTTGATAAGGTCTTTTGTCTGCTTTGCATTTCTGAGAGGCAAGAACTGGCCCTTCTGTTGATCTGAAACTGATGCATGTTTGGTTCTGGAAGCTTCGCATGTTTTATGCAAACACGGTGTGACGACCCTTTCAGGACTCACTCACTCGTGAAGAATCTGCCTCGTGTCAGATGTGTTCAGAGATTTCCTCACGCCATGAGGCTTTGTTTTTCTCACATGCATGAGCTGAGGTTGTTGTGTGAGTGACTCACATGAAGTTGACGCAGCCTGTGCCGGGTGGAGGAGCGATCCAGATGAAGCTTAGGCTGGTGGAGGGAAGATGACTGACGTGAGATGCCACCACACTGCACACGAACTGAGTCCCGAACTGTCTGTCTGACATCACGCCTGGAAACACACACACACACAACAACAACAATATCAGTGACGTCAGCTCATCCTTAGTGAGATAAAACCTGAATGTTTTCAATATAATATAACATGGTTGTCATGCTTGAATGTTCAAAAACACATTATTTTCCCCATATTCTCCATTGTTGCAGCTCCTCTCTTCCCAGTCTGTCAGTAACGCTCTGTTTACTTCCTGTCTCTATGAAGCCCCTCCTTCTGAAAAGCACATTGTGCTCTGATTGGTCGTCTGGAGCAGTGTGTTGTGATTGGTCGAGAGCTTCGAGTGTTTGGGAAATGCCCCGCCCCTTTCCATAACCGGCAGTTTCAACACACTACTAACTAACTCAACCAGGCCCCGCCCCTATATTTTGCGTATCAATTATTTAAATGAGGAATATTGTGACGTGTTCGTTCCCGGAAGAAACTCAAGATACAATGGAGGCGTTTCAGGAGTTCAGAAACACTGACACTATACTATATATAACTATAACACTGACACTATATAGACTATAGAGAAGAACTGGAGCTTTGCAGAGCTTACTGCCTTTAGTATCTTTGACAGAATAGGTAGATTCGTGATCGCCTTCTAATTTACTAATTCTGTAGGATCAAATTCCGGTTTTATTAGGCAAGGCAAGGCAAGTTTATTTATATAGCACATTTCATACACAATGGTAATTCAAAGTGCTTTACATAGAAAAAATTACAATAATCAAAAGAAATAAGAATAATTAAAACAGTTTAGAATAAAAAAGAAAAGAAAATAATAATAATAAGTTTAATTTATATAGCGCCTTTCCCAAGCTCAAGGACGCTTCACAATGACAGTAAATAACAAGCAGTTTACAAATAAACGGACAATGGACATTTGCCCAGTCCAAGTAATGAGCGTTTGCAATACAAACATAAAAACAGAGGCAACAAACATTAATTACAGACAGCATGGTGGGCAGTTGGACTAAAGATGCAATAGATTATTGGTACCTAAGTTAACATTGTGACTGTGTTATGTCAAATTAACATTTTCATGGCTGATAATACTGGTTAAACAAATGGGTTTTGAGTTTATGCTTAAATTCATGCAACGTGGTTGTTGTCCTGAGAGCCAACGGAAGAGAGTTCCATAGCTTAGGGGCTATAACAGAGAAAGACCTGCCACCCATAGACGACAGACGAAATCTCCACTCACAGAGGAGTTCACAGCCAGAAGATCGGAGAGTTCGAGGGGGAATATAAGGAGAAAGTAAGTCAGAGAGATAGGCTGGAGCAAGACCATTGAGTGACTTAAAGGTAAGCAGAAGAATTGTATAAGTGATTCGGGATGACACGGGTAGCCAGTGCAGTTTAAACAGGATTGGAGTGATATGGGCAGTTTTTTTAGTGTAAGTTAGTAGTCTTGCGGCAGAGTTTTGAATGCAAACGTGAGATAGAGTGTGCTGGTAGTCAAGAAAAAAGAACATTACAGTAATCGAGGCGAGATGTGATGAACGCGTGTACTAGTGCTTCAGCGTCTTTTGGGCTGACATAGGGATGGAGTTTGGCAATACGGCACAGATGAAAAAAGGACGCTTTACAAAGTTGACTAGTGTAAGCGTCGAACGTCAGTGCAGGGTCAAGAATGATACCCAAATTTTTGACAGTGGTAGATGGAATTATTGATGTAGCTTCGAGGTCAAGTCTGGGAATGTTACTTAAATTTTTTGTTAGAGATGGGGGGCCAGTGATTAATATTTCTGTTTTAGTCAGATTCAGACTGAGAAAATTGGAGTTGAGCCAGGTCTTTAATTCATTAATACATGATGATAGTGATGTGGTCTGGTGAATAGAATCCGGTCGGCAAGCAGTATATATCTGGATATCGTCGGCGTAGCAGTGGTATTGAAAACCGTGGCGGCGAATGATTTGTCCGAGAGGCAAAATGTAAATAATAAATAGTAACGGGCCAAGAACTGATCCCTGTAGAACACCTTGTTTGAGAGTGACAGTGGGAGATTTGTAATTGTGCATAGTGATGTAGTATTTCCTATCTGTCAGATAGGAGGAAAACCAGGATAACGCGGCTCCTGAGATACCAATCTCTCGCATGAGTAGGACTTTATGGCAGACAGTATCGAAAGCTGAGCTGAGGTCGAGTAGTAAAAGTCACCAAAGAGTAAGAGGTCATTGATAACCCTTGCTAATGCAGTTTCAGTACTGTGGTATGTATCAGTACAGTACTATAGATATGACTGCAATTGAGTGGCAACAACCTTTTCCATGATTTTTGAGACATACGGTAGATTGGAGATTGGGCGATAGTTAGCGTAGTCAGTTGGGTCCAGATTTGTTTTTTTAAGAATAGGAGTAACTGCGGCCGCCTTTAGTGAGACTGGAACAGAGGCAGAGAGAAGAGACATGTTTACAAGATAGGTGCAAGATAGGAGATAGGTGCAGAAATGACAGAGGTACAGTGTTTCAGAAGGGTTGTAGGTGCAGGATCCAGCCGGCAAGAAGAAGAATTGGATTTCTGTATAATTTCACTAATCAAGATGGGGTTGGTCAACATAAAGTTATTAAGTGTTTGTATCTGAGCTTGCTCACAACTAGAAGTGGTCGGTTCATCACTAAAAGTCCCACGTAAAGCATCCAGCTTTCCCTGAAAGTGCTGCAGAAAAGAACAGCACAAGTCGTCAGATTCTTGTAGACAGGCATTGTGCGCGGGTGCCTGAACAAGCTTATTTACAATGCTAAATAGTGTTTTAGGCCTGTTGTTTGCGTTATTGATGATTTTAGTCAGCAATCATTTGTGAATGTAAAACCGTGAATGACACTAGATTCAATGTTAATAATGAAAATAATGAAAATACAGTACAAACAGTTGGACGGACAGTGGCACAGTGCTCATTCAGTAAATGCATAGCTAAACAGAAGTGTTTTGAGTCTGGATTTGAATGTGATACTGTAGGAGCACATCTGATCTCCTCTGGAAGCTGGTTCCAGCATAATAGCTAAAAGCAGACTCGCAATGCTTAGAGTGAACCCTTGGTATTTCTAGCTGATATGATCCTAATGATCTGAGTGATCTGTTGGGTTTATATTCAGTGAGCATATCTGCAATATATTGAGGTCCTAGGCCATTGAATGATTTATATACCAGTAATAATACTTTAAAATCAATCCTAAATCTAACTGGGAGCCAGTGTAAAGACCTGAGGACTGGTGTGATGTGTTCATATGTTCTGGTTCTGCTCAGCGTTCTGTATGAGCTGACACTGTCTTATGGTCTTTTTGGGAAGGCCAGTGAGGAGTCCATTACAATAATCCACCCTGCTGGTGATGAAAGCATGCACAAGTTTCTCTAAGTCTTGTCTGGAAACAAAGCATCTAATTCTTGCAATATTTTTCAGATGATAGCATGCTGATTTAGTTATTGCTTTGACATGACTATTGAAACTAAGGTCTGACTCTAGTGTCACACCAAGATTCCTGAATTGATGTTTAGTTGTTCGACCCCTAGAGTGAAGGTATGCGTTCACCTTGAGAACTTCATCTTTGTTTCCAAACGCAATGACTTCAGTTTTGTCTTTGTTTAACTGAAGAAAGTTTTGGCACATCCAACTGTTGACTTCGTCAATGCATTGGCACAGGGAGTCAATGCGGCTGTAATCGTTAGGCGATAGGGCTAAGTAGAGCTGTGTGTCGTCTGCATAGCTGTGAGAAGAGATGTGATTCCGTCTCATTATTTGGCTCATTGGGAGCATATACAGGTTGAACAGGAGTGGCGCAAGAATTGAACCTTGAGGGACTCCGCATGTCATGGATGTCCACTCAGACTTATGGTCTCCTATACTCACATAATAACCTCTCCCATCTAAGTATGACCTGAACCATTTTAGGACTATCCCAGAAAGCCCCACCCAGTTTTCCAGCCTGTCAAGAAGTATGTTATGATCGACAGTGTCAGATGCAGCACTGAGGTCGAGTAGTACCAGCACTGATAATTTGCCTGAATCAGTATTTAAGCGAATATCGTTTATTATCTTTATGAGCGCTGTCTCTGTGCTGTGGTGCGGTCGGAAACCAGATTGAAAATTGTCAAAGTATCCATTCGAGCTTAAGACTTTGTTCAGCTGATTGAAGACAACTTTTTCAATGATCTTACCTATGAAAGGAAGATTTGAGATCGTTCTATAGTTGCTTAATATGGTCTTATCCAGATTGCTCTTTTTCAGGAGGGGCTTGACAACTGCAGTTTTCAGGGAGTTTGGAAAACTCCCAGAGAGAAGTGAGGCATTTACCACTTCTAGAAGATCTGCTTCTAAACTGTTTAACACACTTTTGAAAAAAGATTTGGGAAGTGTGTCAAGGACGCAGGTTGATGTTTTTAGGGTGCTGTACGGTTTCTTCCAAAATTTTGCCATCAATTTCTTCAAAATCAGACGTAGTAACTTTCTGCGGATGTGGTCTGATCTGTCTGACCCCAGAGCAACTCAAAGAGATGTGCTGATCACCTTTCTGATATTATTGATTTTCTCAGAGAAGAAAGAAGCAAACTCACTGCACTTGTTGTCTGAGAGCATTTCACTGGGAATCTGGCTTGGGGGCTTTGTCAGTCTCTCTACAGTAGCAAAAAGAGTGTGTGTGTTATTTAAATTGCTGTTTATAATATTTGAGAAGAAAGTCTGTCTAGCTTTGCCTAGTTCCATATTGAAAGCATGGATGCTGTCTTTATAGATGTTATAATGGACTACAAGTTTTGTCTTCCGCCACATGCGCCCTGCTTTTCCTCATTGTCTTCTCATATTTTGTACTGCTGTTGAGTTTCTCCAAGGTGCTTTTTGTCTGCCACTCTTCTTCCTGACTTTAACAGGAGCAATATCATCAATTATACCTTTAACTTTTGAGTTAAAAGAATCAAGGAGAAAATCAACAGAGTCTGCAGATATGCTTGGTGTTAAGGATATAGCCTTCATAAATAGTACACTAGTGTTCTCATTTAAGCATCTCTTCTTGACAGACACAGATCTAGCTTCAGTGGCAGGAGAGATCAATATATCAAAGAAAATACAGAAATGATCAGACAGTGCTACATCCTTAATAACAATCAATGAAATGTTTAGACCCTTACTGATAAGTAAATCTAGAGTGTGTCCATGACTGTGTGTGGGTCCATGTACATGCTGAGTCAGATCAAAAGTTTTTAAAACAGTTTTGATTTCTTTTGCCATATTGTTTTCTGCACTATCTATGTGAAGGGTAAAATCTCCAGCAATGGCAAAACAGTCAAACTCTGAGGTAATTGTTGATAACAGTTCTGTAAAGTCCTCAGCAAAGGCTGGAGAGTATTTTGGAGGCCTATAAATAATGATAAGTAAAATATGTGGAGCACCTTTAAACACAATACCCAGATATTCGAAAGAAGGGTAATTCCCAAATGATATTTGCTTACATTGATAGATATCTTTAAAAAGAGCAGCTAGACCCCCACCTCTCTTACCAGCTCTGCAGACACTCATAAAAGTAAAGTTAGGAGGGGATGTTTCATTGAGGACTGTTGAACTGCAGCTGTCTTCTAGCCAGGTTTCATTTAGAAGCATAAAATCCAGGTTGTTTGTGGTTATTAAGTCGTTTACTAGAAGTGATTTTTTTTTAAGTGAGCGAATGTTTAAAAGTGCTAACTTAACAGTCTTTTTGTCCCCACAGCAATCTTAGTTTGACGTGTCAGATTAGTTGGGTTTGCTGTACGGCTATTGAAGGCCTTAGACTTTCTATCTTGTAATAGAACAGCAATAGAGAAAGATACAGGCACACTGGGTTCCCGCTTGTTCTGTAAACATTTGAGAAAGTTACTGTTATCATAGCGGGGACCCAACACACATCACTGAGAGGTGGTATCAGTTGTTTTTGGATCACCTCGAGCAGATGGAGGAGGGTGTGGGCCCTGGGCCGAAGAGCTCTCACAGGAGGAGGGGGAGGGCGAGCTGGGCCCGCAGGCTTTGGTATTTGCGGGGCCTGACGTTTTTTGGTTGATATCTGGGGGCTCGCAGCAAAAGAGTGGGATAGTTTGGTTCCAGCATACACCAGTTCTTCCATTTTCTGTGAGAAGCACAGAGGTGGAGATGCTGGAGAGAGGGATAACGTGTCTGGTGAGAGGGGCTGTTGCTCTGGTGTTATCAGAGGCTGTAATATTTATATTAATAAGAGGTTTAACAATAGCCAGCTTAAAAGTTTTCGGTATATCCTAATGACAAAGATGAATTAATGATATTAAGAAGAGGATCTATGACCTCAGGAAGCATCTCTTTCAGTAGCTTAGTCAGTATAGGGTCTAAGATACATGATGTCAATTTAGATGATTTAACGAGTTTAGTAAATTCTTCCTCTCCTATAGCAATGAATGAATCAAATTTTTCTTCAGGGAGACTACAATGCACTGCCTGATGCGATACTGTAGTAGACGATTGCATAGTTTTAATTTTCTCTCTAATATTATCAATCTTGCAAGTGAAGAAGTTCATAAAGTCATTACTGCTGTGTTGCTTGGAAACTTCTGGGTTTGAAGCATTCTTTTTCGTTAGTTTAGCTACTGTTTCAAATAAACACCTAGGACTATGTTTATTTTCTTCTAATAGGTTTGAAAAATAAGCAGATCTAGCAGCTTTTAAGGCCTAAGTAATTGAGCTCTCTTTCCATGAAATGCGAAATACCTCTAGTTTTGTTTTCTTCCAGTTGCGCTCCATTTTTCTGGCGGCTCTCTTAAGGGCCCGAGTGTGCTCGTTGTACCACGGCGTTGGACTATTTTCTTTAATCTTCTTTAAGCGCAACGGAGCAACTGTGTCTAAAGTGCTGGAAAAGTTAAAAGTTTCTTCTAAGCTATCCGGGATGCTGAGATGATGAAACTGATCAGGAAGATTATTAATAAAGCAATCTTTAGTGGCAGAAGTGATAGGTCTAACATATTTGTAACACGGAGTCGGCTTTGCAGCCTTGGCTAAATGAAGTTTACACGAGACCAGATATGATCTGAGATGTCATCGCTCTGCTGCAGAATTTCAACGGCATCAACATTTATTCCATGTGATAATATTAGATCTAGCGTATGATTACGAGTTCAGAATGTCTTTAAATGCCAATCCCAATGCATCTTTTTCATTATCTACATGTATATTAAAATCACCAACAATTATGACTTTATCTGCAGCCAGAACTAACTCTGATAGAAAGTCAGCAAATTCTTTGATAAAGTCTGTATGGTGCCCTGGTGGCCTGTATACAGTAGCCAGCACAAATCTCAAACGTGATTTATCATTTACACTATATATTGCTATATTAAGCACCAACACTTCAAAATAAGTATATTTAAAACTAGACTTCTGAGTAATACTGAAGATATTGCTATAAATTTCCCCCTTTGCCTTTCAGACGAGGCTCGTTTTTATAACAGTAATCTTTTGAAAATGTTTGTGGCTTTTTATATGTGCCAAAATGTCATAATGCTGTTAATGTTTCTGTAGTTCTTAAAACCCTAAACACATTATAGATAAAATAACATTGACAAACATGTGTCCCTGTCGTGCTGGAAAACTATAAAAAAAAAACTTTACAATTGTATTTCTAAAATTCTAAAAGTTTGTGTTTCTCATTTTTTGTAAGGAAGGATGTGCTGTAGAGGACGAATCTCGACGGGCCACTGGCGTTACTCACTCGAGGAGAAAAGTGATTGTTTCCAGTTCATTTATGATGTTCAGAGTAAACTTTTCTCTCAGGCCTGAAATAATGACACCAGTCAAAGGCATAAACAATGTGTGCGTTTCCTTTCACATGCAGATCGAAAACTAGAGCCGTCGACCGTGATTAATGGCAGTCGGACGAGCCGCGATCTCCCACGACCACCCGCACTCCAACTCTCCCTCACACACACACACACACACACACACACACAACGTTCCACCCGCACTCTAACTCTCTCTCTGACACACACACACACACAACGTTCCACCAGCACTCCAACTCTCTCACACACACACACACACACACACACACACACACACACACACAACGTTCCACCCGCACTCCAACTCTCTCTCTGACACACACACACACAACGTTCCACCTGCACTCCAACTCTCTCACACACACTCACACACACACACACACACACACACACACACACACACACACACACAACGTTCCACCTGCACTCCAACTCTCTCTCTCTCACACACACACACACACACACAACGTTCCACCCTCACTCCAACTCTCTCTCACACACACACACACACACACACACACACACAACGTTCTACCCGCACTCCATTTATCACTCACACAAACACAACGTTCCACCGGCACTCCATCTCTCACACACACACACACACACACACACACACCTCACACACACAACATTCCACCCACACTCTAACTCTCTCACACACACCCTCTCACACACACACAATGTTCCACCTGCACTCCAACTCTCTCTCTCACACAAACACACACACACACAACGCTCCATACGTTCACGTACACACACAAAGTTCCAGACGCTCACATACACATTCACGTACACATACAAAGTTCCTCATGCTCACGTACACACACAACTCTCCACACGCTCATGCACACACAACGTTTCAGACGCTCACATATAAACACACCACTCCGCACGTTCACATAAAAACACAATGTTCCACACGCTCACGCACACACACAAAGTTCCTTATGCTCACATACATACACAACATTCCACACACTTACGTACACACACAATGTTCCACACGCTCACATAGACATGCTACATTCCACACACTCACGTACACACACAATGTTCCACACACACAACGTTCAACACATGCATATGCAACTTTCCACACGCTCACGTACACATGCAACGTTCCACATTCTCACGTACACACACAACGTTCCACATTCTCACCTACACACACAACGTTCCACACGCTCACATACACACACAATGTTCCATACGCTCACGTACACACGCAACGTTCCACACGCTCACATACACACACAATGTTCCACACGCTCACATACACACACAACCTTCCACATGCTCACGTACACACACACAACATTCCACACGCTCACGTACACACACAACATTCCACACGCTCACCTACACACAACATTCCACACGCTCATGTACACACAACGTTCCACACGCTTACATACACACAACGTTCCACATGCTTACATACACACAACGTTCCACATGTTCACGTACACACACAATGTTCCACACACTCACAAACACAACGTTCCACATGCTCACGTACACACAACGTTCCACATTCTCACGTACACACACAACGTTCCACATTCTCACCTACACACACAACGTTCCACACGCTCACATACACACACAATGTTCCATACGCTCACGTACACACAACGTTCCACATTCTCACGTACACACACAACGTTCCACATTCTCACCTACACACACAACGTTCCACACGCTCACATACACACACAATGTTCCATACGCTCACGTACACACGCAACGTTCCACACGCTCACATACACACACAACCTTCCACATGCTCACGTACACACACACAACATTCCACACGCTCACGTACACACACAACATTCCACACGCTCACCTACACACAACATTCCACACGCTCATGTACACACAACGTTCCACACGCTTACATACACACAACGTTCCACATGCTTACATACACACAACGTTCCACATGTTCACGTACACACACAATGTTCCACACACTCACAAACACAACGTTCCACATGCTCACGTACACACAACGTTCCACACACTCACGTACACACACACACAACGTTCCACACGTTCACATACACACACAATGTTCCACACACTCACAAACACAACGTTCCACATGCTCACGTACACACAACGCTCCACACGCTCACGTACACACAACGTTCCACATGCTCACATACACACAATGTTCCACACCCTCACGTACACACACAACGCTCCACACGCTCACATACACACAACGTTCCACACGCTCACGTACACACAACGCTCCACACGCTCACATACACACAACGCTCCACACGCTCACATACACACAATGTTCCACACGCTCACATACACACAATGTTCCACACGCTCACGTACACACACAACGTTCCAAACGCTCATGTAAACACCAACATTCCACACACTCACGTACACACAACGTTCCACACGCTCATGTACACACAACGTTCCACACGCTCACGTACACACACAACGCTCCACACGCTCACATACACACAACGCTCCACACGCTCACATACACACAACGTTCCACATGCTCACGTACACAAACAACGCTCCACACGCTCACATACACACAACGTTCCACAAGCTCACGTACACACACAATGTTCCACATGCTCACATACACACAACGTTCCACACGCTCACGTACACACAACGTTCCACACGCTCACGTACACACACAACGCTCCACACGCTCACATACACACAACGCTCCACACGCTCACATACACACAACATTCCACATGCTCACGTACACACACAACGCTCCACACGCTCACATACACACAACGTTCCACAAGCTCACGTACACACACAATGTTCCACATGCTCACATACACACACAACATTCCAAACGCTCATGTAAACACGCAACATTCCACACACTCACGTACACACAACGTTCCACACGTTCATGTACACACACAACGCTCCACACATTCACGTACACACGCAACGTTCCACACGCTCACGTACAAACACAACGTTCCACACGCTCACGTGCACACACAACGTTCCACACACTCACATACACACACACAACGTTCCACACGCTCATATACACACACAACGCTCCACACACACAACGTTCCACATGCTCACGTACACACACAGCGTTCCACACGCTCACGTCACATGCAACGTTCCACACACTCACGTACACACAACGTTCCACACGCTCATGTACACACACAACGCTCCACACGTTCATGTACACACACAACGTTCCAAACGCTCATGTAAACACGCAACATTCCACACACTCACGTGCACACAACGTTCCACACGCTCACGTACACACAACGTTCCACACGCTCACGTACACACACAACGCTCCACACGCTCACATACACACAACGCTCCACACGCTTACATACACACAACGTTCCACATGCTCACGTACACACACAACGCTCCACACGCTCACATACACACAACGTTCCACAAGCTCACGTACACACACAACGTTCCACACGCTCATGTACACACAACGTTCCACACGCTCATGTACACACACAACGTTCCACACGCTCACGTACACACACAACGTTCCACACGCTCACGTACACACACAACATTACACACGCTCACGTACACACAACATCACACACTCTCACGTACACACTACGTTCCACATGCTCACGTACACACACAACGTTCCACACACTCATGTACAAACACACAACGTTCCACACGCTCACGTACACACAACGTTCCACACTCTCACGTACACACTACGTTCCACAAGCTCACGTACACTCACAACGTTCCACACGCTCACGTACACACAGAACGCTCCACACACTCACATACACATCACGTTCCACACACACAACATTCCACACATGCACATGCAACTTTCATCACACTCACACACAACGTTCCACACACACAACGTTCCACATGCTCACGTACGCACACAACGTTCCACACACACAACGTTCCACACGCTCACATACACACAACGTTCCACACACACAACACTCCACACACTCACGTACACACAGGGTTCCACACACACAACGTTCCACACATGCACATGTAACTTTCCACACACTCACGTACACACACAACGTTCCACACGCTCACATACACACAACGTTCCACACACACAACAGTCATATGCTTACGTACACACAACGCTCCACACACACAATCAACACTCCACACGCTCACGTACACACGCAACGTTACACACACACAACACTCCACACATGCACACATGACACTCTACGCGCTCACGTACACACGCAGCGCTCCACACGCTCAAGTACACACACAACGCCCCATATACTCACGTACACACGCAACGTTACACACACACAATGCTCCACACGCTCAAGTACACACACAATGCTCCACACAATCACGTACACACACACATCACTCCACATGCTCAAATACACACACAACGCTACACACACACAACAGTCCACACACACAATGCTCCACACACACAACGCTACACGCACTCAAATACACACACACAACACTCCACACACAACGCTCCACACGCTCACATACACATGCAATGTTACACACACACAACGCTCCAGACACTCACGTACACACACACAACGCTCCACACGCTCACATACACATGCAACGTTACACACACACAACGCTCCAGACACTCACGTACACACACACAACGCTCCACAAGCTCAAGTACACACACAATGCTCCACACGCTCACATACACATGCAACGTTACACACACACAACGCTCCAGACACTCACGTACACACACACAACGCTCCACATGCTCAAGTACACACGCAATGTTACACACACATAACGCTCCACACGCTCAAGTACACACACAACGCCCCACACGATCACGTACACACACAACGCTTCAGACACTCACGTACACACACACATCGCTCCACACGCTCAAATACACACACAACGCTACACACACACAACAGTCCACACACACAATGCTCCACACACACAACGCTACATGCACTCAAATACACACACACAACGCTCCACACACACAACGCTCCACACACACAACGCTCCTCTCCATTCTATAGCCTCATATGAGATTTTCTGTCCAAATGGCCTCTGATATGAGAGGAAAGATGATTTGGCGCACAACAGATGGGCACGGGGTGGCACAGACTGGCACACATGATGCTCACTGCTGCTCATTAAAATGCAGATTCATAATTTCAACTCAACACGTATTAGTATGATAAAGCACAGTCTGACTCATTACCATTAACCCGGACAACTGCGTGCTGCTAAATATCAGGTCAAATCTACGGTTTAGCGACAAGTAATGAGCCATTAACATTTCACAGACCAGATTCCAACATTCAAACCTGTGAAAATGAAAAGCTTTCTGACATCTATGTGAGCGATCTCTAAAGTGTAAGGGTTTGTTAATATCAGTAGCATTATTAAGTGTGTTAACACTGAAGGTTTGTAGTAATGGGATGTTTGTTCATCTATCAAGTGTCAGAAAAGAAAAGAGTCCTTTCTTTCCATCTCTGATATAGTTTCCACTCGCACAGCACCGTCGCATCATCCATCTTAACAGCAGGGTATGAATATTTATTAATCAAACATACAGTATGTGAATGGGTGGGTTAGTGTGATCTAGACGTGTCAGGCCCTGCTAGCTGAACCAGAGAATCCCAGAGCAACATACGAACAGCACTTATGATAAATAGTTGATATAGTGTTGCATTATATGGAATCAGTGGCCAAAAGCCACTTTGTTCCCCTGAGAAACTGACCTGAGGTCAGAAGCTGGAGGTCCAGAAGCTTCTCAATCACTTGGCAACCCTTCCCTGCATTTCCATTGGTTCATTTCATAATCTGCCAATCATTCTATGCTGCTATTGTCATGGCGATGACAGAAGTGCTCTTTGTGTTGCCAGGAAGAAGCTGTGTGTCCGACTCTGAGACACAGGAGCCCGGGGCCGACACAATACACACACACACACACACACAAACACACACAAACAAAACACACTCACGCACGCACGCACGCGCATACACACACACACCATCACTGGCCAGAAGACAATCCGACCACCTGGGAGATCTGTGTGCGTGTCTGTGTGTGTGTATGAGAGAGAGAAAGAGAGAGAGAGTGTAAGTGTGTGTGTGGGGGAGAGAGAGAGAGAGAGAGAGAGAGAGAGAGAGAGAGAGTGTGTGTGTGTGTGTGTGTGTGTGTGTGTGTGTGTGTGTATTTGTGTTTGAGAGAGGGAGTGTGTGTGTGTAAGTGAGTGAGAGTTTGTGTGTGCGTTTGTGTGTGTGTGTGTGTGTGTGTGTGTGTGTGTGTGTGCGCGCGCGTGTGTGTGTGTGTGTGTGTGTGTGTGTGTGTGTGTGTGTGTGTGTGTGTGTGTGTGTGTGTGTGTGTATGTGTGTGTGTGTGTGTGTGTGTGTGTGTGTGTGTGTGTGTGTGTGTGTGTGTGTCTATAATCACTGATCATATTCATTGACTGCTGATGATCTTTCACTGTCTGGATGTTGAGTGTTGGACTGCAGTGTGTGTGAGGTTTTGGATCGGCGCTGCGACACTACAGAAACACCGGCAGAAACTACTGAAGAGTTTCCTGTGAAAGTCTCGTTGGCAGCGTAATCTACAACATCAGTCTCTCTGATAACAGCGGCGGTGTTTCTCCGAGTCTCTGATGTGTCATTAAGTGTCATCACTGTTATCATTATTAATACACACACAAACACAGACTAATCGCTGTTCTACAGCTGTGAGGTGACCCCTGACCCCTGACCTCTGACCCCACCCGGTGCTGGGTCAATCATGATTTATCTTTGCAGGAAAAATGATGTTGTGAAGCATGTGGATCAATAGTTCATTTCTCGGCAGTTAATTCGGGTCATCTGATGTCATGTGTTGATACGTCTCCTCAGCGGTCGATCCCGGAGAGACTTCAGTGATGGCTATACAACAAATGAGCTAGTAATATAAATGAGCTAAATAAGCCTTATCTAAAACATAAGAAATAAAAGCAACACCTCAGAAAAAACTGCAACCAGAACAAAAAAAAAATACTCCAAACAAACCAAAATGAAAAACGATTCATGTCTTTCCCAGTCAGACGGATGCAAGTCACTGCTAACCCTAACCCTAACCCTAACCCTAACCCTAACTGCTGTCAGAGATCATGTGACTCGAGGCATGAGGCTTTCAGACATCTTTCAGTGCTCATCACGACATCACTTTCGCGCTTTATTTCGATGGTCCACTTTCACTACAGAAAAAACAAAATTTATTCAGACACCAGATATAATGTTTGATATGTTTCACTAGTGTGATCAGGACACTATAGTTCATTTATGTAATTGGATGGTGATTGGTTGAGCTAAACTGGTATTATCTAATTGTGTAGTTAAATTTAACAGCTGACAGATATTCAACATAATTCATGTGTGAGACAGTCTAACAGAACGGCGGACAAAACCAGTCACATATCCACTGAGTTCTGCTCATATTTTATTACCGTTCTCTAAACTATAGCGAATAAACTGTGCTAATGTGATAAAAGTCTGAATAAATCTTGGTTTGACTGTATAAGTAACTTTGCAGCCACATGTCAACTAGCTCTCATTAGAGTATTAATACACTTCTTCCTGCTCTCCGCTAGTTAGCGTTCCCTCATGCGCGGCTCAGGATGATCCTGCACTGCCGTTTCAGGGACTTCAGGAAGGAATCGCGAATAGCAGAATAAAGTTGTGATGAAAGACAGACACAATGTCAGAGGTCTGAGCGCCCGAGGGCTGTTCCTCACTGACGCTGAGGCTCGCGTTCACCAGCTCTCCTGGGAGGCATTAGCACTAATTTGAAGTTTAATTTGACGTGACTCCTCGGCTAATCGTGCGAGCTTGAAATTAATTAATCTGACTTGACTTGTGCTAATTTGCGACGGCCACAGCGCGGCGTTCCCTTCGGAGGAGGAAAACAAACAGGAGTCGAAGGAGAAGAGACAGGTGGGACGCGGGCAGGCCTCGAGATCTCACACACACACACACACACTCGCACTGGTGACAGATTCAGCCCTACAGCGCCGTATAATTAACAAATCAGGACGATGCTGCCAATAACTGAAAGTGTTTTTCCCAACAACATTTGGGTCAGTAGTGCCCCGATGGAGGCTTTATGTAAAGGGCACGCCTGCGACGCATGGGCTTTTAGAAGGAGAAGTTTTAGGACGGTTTTGCTTTCAACGGAGCCATTTAAAGCTTTCTGAGAGTGCAGCTCTCCATTAGAAGCTCTGCTTCTCTTATCCTCAGAGAACCTTTAAAAATTGATCAGAGAGTGAAAGTGCAACCTAGAAAACATGCAGGTCTTCACGACAATGGAGAATCACAGCAGGTGGAAGAGGGATCGCGGTGTTCTCGAGAACTGACCAGAACTAAACCTGAATGAGTCTGACTGACCAGGACTAAACCTGAACGAGTCTGACTGACCAGGACTAAACCTGAACGAGTCTGACTGACCAGGACTAAACCTGAACGAGTCTGACTGACCAGGACTAAACCTGAATGAGTCTGACTGACCAGGACTAAACCTGAACGAGTCTGACTGACCAGGACTAAACCTGAAGGAGTCTGACTGACCAGGACTAAACCTGAACGAGTCTGACTGACCAGAATTGACTGACCAGAACTAAACCTGAACGAGTCTGACTGACCAGAACTAAACCTGAACGAGTCTGACTGACCAGAACTAAACCTGAACGAGTCTGACTGACCAGGACTAAACCTGAACGAGTCTGACTGACCAGGACTAAACCTGAATGAGTCTGACTGACCAGGACTGACTGACCAGGACTGACTGACCAGAACTAAACCTGAATTAGACTGACTGACCAGAACTAAACCTGAACGAGTCTGACTGACCAGGAATAAACCTGAACGAGTCTGACTGACCAGGACTAAACCTGAACGAGTCTGACTGACCAGAATTGACTGACCAGAACTAAACCTGAACGAGTCTGACTGACCAGAACTAAACCTGAAGGAGTCTGACTGACCAGGACTAAACCTGAACGAGTCTGACTGACCAGGAATAAACCTGAACGAGTCTGACTGACCAGGACTAAACCTGAACGAGTCTGACTGACCAGGAATAAACCTGAACGAGTCTGACTGACCAGAACTAAACCTGAACGAGTCTGACTGACCAGAACTAAACCTGAACGAGTCTGACTGACCAGAACTAAACCTGAACGAGTCTGACTGACCAGGACTAAACCTGAACGAGTCTGACTGACCAGGACTAAACCTGAATGAGTCTGACTGACCAGGACTGACTGACCAGGACTGACTGACCAGAACTAAACCTGAATTAGACTGACTGACCAGAACTAAACCTGAACGAGTCTGACTGACCAGGACTAAACCTGAACGAGTCTGACTGACCAGAACTAAACCTGAACGAGTCTGACTGACCAGAACTAAACCTGAACGAGTCTGACTGACCAGAACTAAACCTGAACGAGTCTGACTGACCAGGACTAAACCTGAACGAGTCTGACTGACCAGAACTAAACCTGAACGAGTCTGACTGACCAGAACTAAACCTGAACGAGTCTGACTGACCAGGACTAAACCTGAACGAGTCTGACTGACCAGGACTAAACCTGAATGAGTCTGACTGACCAGAACTAAACCTGAACGAGTCTGACTGACCAGAACTAAACCTGAACGAGTCTGACTGACCAGAACTAAACCTGAACGAGTCTGACTGACCAGGACTAAACCTGAACGAGTCTGACTGACCAGGACTAAACCTGAATGAGTCTGACTGACCAGGACTGACTGACCAGGACTGACTGACCAGAACTAAACCTGAATTAGACTGACTGACCAGAACTAAACCTGAACGAGTCTGACTGACCAGGAATAAACCTGAACGAGTCTGACTGACCAGAACTAAACCTGAACGAGTCTGACTGACCAGAACTAAACCTGAACGAGTCTGACTGACCAGAACTAAACCTGAACGAGTCTGACTGACCAGGACTAAACCTGAACGAGTCTGACTGACCAGGACTAAACCTGAATGAGTCTGACTGACCAGGACTGACTGACCAGGACTGACTGACCAGAACTAAACCTGAATTAGACTGACTGACCAGAACTAAACCTGAACGAGTCTGACTGACCAGAACTAAACCTGAACGAGTCTGACTGACCAGAACTAAACCTGAATTAGACTGACTGACCAGAACTAAACCTGAACGAGTCTGACTGACCAGAACTAAACCTGAACGAGTCTGACTGACCAGAACTAAACCTGAACGAGTCTGACTGACCAGAACTAAACCTGAACGAGTCTGACTGACCAGAACTAAACCTGAACGAGTCTGACTGACCAGAACTAAACCTGAACGAGTCTGACTGACCAGAACTAAACCTGAACGAGTCTGACTGACCAGAACTAAACCTGAACGAGTCTGACTGACCAGAACTAAACCTGAACGAGTCTGTCGGGGTGAGGTAGAGGATGAGGAGAGGAATCTGCTTTTATTTGATATAAAACATAAAACAAACACAAACGACCCCGAGGGGGAGAACAAGACCGGCATCTGGACCACACAGGGCTGGACGAGGGCTGGACGAGGGCTGTCACTATATATCGCAATACAAAAATGCAACAATATGTATTGTGTATAGTTCAACCTAAATGAAAATGACTGTGTGAGAAAAAAATCACGTTTTCAGAGTTTTAGTGTCAGTACTACATTAAACTACAATATATAATGTAGAATATAATGTATAATAATGCAATGGGGAATATCTGTGTGTCCTGATAACGCCAAATGTCTGATGTTACAGTAAAAGTGTCTGACATTATCTTAAATATATCTAGTCAGTGACAGAGATCAAGCATATTCATCTACAATAATTCTGTATTTTCAGCTTCAGAATCATGAATATTGTTATTCTGGAGTCTCTATTGTCCTGTGCTTTGGGTTTCAGCACCAAGTCCCCTTGTTAACCTTTTCACACATGTCTTGGAGTATCGCAGTAATATGGTATCGTGAGTTCAAGGGTAACTCTCGCCAAAATTGAAGCTAGGCTCTTTTTGTTAATCTACCAGAGTCAAACTTTCGTGTAAAGGCATAATTAGAATGTTTACGACAGTTTGACTCAGGCAGATTAACAAAAAGAGCCTAGCTTCAATTTTGGCGAGAGTTACCCTTTCAGTATCGTGATATGTTTTGAATCGTTACACTCCTATGGACACGGTGACAGAATCAGGACAGGACACGATCGGTACGTGAGATGAGGAACTGGCACAGGACTGAAAACACAAGGAGAATAAACAGGGAGCAAACAGTGTAATGAGGGAGAACAGGAGGGACACTGAAGAAAGAGGGACGAGGAGAACAACGGCACACGGAAACAAACATGAGCTCAAGGCCTGCAAACACAATCACAAGCTCATGTGTTTAAACAGAACAAGACATGAACACACAGCTAATGATAACACTCCCCAGCCTTGTGCAACACAACTCTACGAGGAAACATGTGGCTGATGAAACACAGCTTCACCGAACACAACAGCACACACAGACGGAAGAGCGTTCAGCCTGAGCGACTCCAAACACACACTCACACAACAGGACAGGAGTGTCAGAGCTCTGTCAGAAACCAGGAACACACAAACCCTGACAGACTCGCACTCAATCACTGTCTTCTGATTACAGCTCAGTCAAACTCACTGAGTTATCGATGAACTTCACACACTTACTGAACTGAACTGAATCAACACTGGACTGAATCAACACTGGACTGAATCAACACTGGACTCAACACTGGACTGAATCAACACTGAACTGAATCAACACTGGACTGAATCAACACTGGACTGAATCAACACTGGACTCAACACTGGACTGAATCAACACTGGACTGAATCAACACTGGACTCAACACTGGACTGAATCAACACTGGACTGAATCAACACTGGACTGAATCAACACTGGACTCAACACTGGACTGAATCAACACTGAACTGAATCAACACTGGACTGAATCAACACTGGACTCAACACTGGACTGAATCAACACTGGACTGAATCAACACTGGACTCAACACTGGACTGAATCAACACTGGACTCAACACTGGACTCAACACTGGACTGAATCAACACTGAACTGAATCAACACTGGACTGAATCAACACTGAACTGAATCAACACTGGACTGAATCAACACTGGAATGAATCAACACTGGAATGAATCAACACTGAACTGAATCAACACTGAACTTAATCAACACTGAACTGAATCAACACTGGACTGAATCAACACTGGACTGAATCAACACTGGACTCAACACTGGACTGAATCAACACTGGACTGAATCAACACTGGACTCAACACTGGACTGAATCAACACTGGACTCAACACTGGACTGAATCAACACTGGACTCAACACTGGACTGAATCAACACTGGACTCAACACTGGACTGAATCAACACTGAACTGAATCAACACTGGACTCAACACTGGACTGAATCAACACTGGACTGAATCAACACTGGACTCAACACTGGACTCAACACTGGACTGAATCAACACTGGACTCAACACTGGACTCAACACTGGACTGAATCAACACTGAACTGAATCAACACTAGACTGAATCAACACTGGAATGAATCAACACTGGAATGAATCAACACTGAACTGAATCAACACTGGACTGAATCAACACTGAACTGAATCAACACTGGACTGAATCAACACTGGACTGAATCAACACTGGACTGAATCAGCACTGGACTGAATCAACACTGAACTGAATGAACAATGGACTGAATGAACACTGGACTGAATCAACACTGAACTGAATCAACACTGGACTGAATCAACACTGGACTGAATCAACACTGGAATGAATCAATACTGAACTGATTCAACACTGGAATGAATCAACACTGAACTGAATCAACACTGAACTTAATCAACACTGGACTGAATCAACACTGGACTGAATCAACACTGGACTCAACACTGGACTGAATCAACACTGGACTGAATCAACACTGGACTCAACACTGGACTGAATCAACATTGGACTGAACACTGGACTCAACACTGGACTGAATCAACACTGGACTGAATCAACACTGGACTGAATCAACACTGGAATGAATCAACACTGGAATGAATCAACACTGAACTGAATCAACACTGAACTTAATCAACACTGAACTGAATCAACACTGGACTGAATCAACACTGGACTGAATCAACACTGGACTGAATCAGCACTGGACTGAATCAACACTGAACTGAATGAACAACGGACTGAATGAACACTGGACTGAATCAACACTGAACTGAATCAACACTGGACTGAATCAACACTGGACTGAATCAACACTGAACTGAATCAATACTGAACTGATTCAACACTGGACTGAATCAACACTGAACTGAATCAACACTGGACTGAATCAACACTGGACTGAATCAACACTGGACTGAATCAACACTGGACTGAATCAACACTGGACTGAATCAACACTGAACTGAATCAATACTGAACTGATTCAACACTGGACTGAATCAACACTGAACTGAATCAACACTGAACTGAATCAACACTGAACTGAATGATGACTCTATTGTCTTCTGTAGAGCTGTTTTCATGCTGAATTTCAATTAATCTCATATTTGATGAGGTTTGTAAAAATAAAGTAATGAAACACTCCAAGCACAACTACACAATATGGTTACAAAATATATAACACATTTATATTTGAATGAAGGGAGATGATGTCAGTTTTCCTTTACATTAAGCCGGAAACCACTACTGTATCTGTGTTAGACTGCGCTGTTAAGTGTGTGTGTGTGTGTGTGTGTGTGTGTGTGTGTGTGTGTGTGTGTGTGTGTGTGCGCGAGTGTGTGCGCGCGAGTGTGTGTGTGTGTGTGTGTGTGTGTGTGTGTGTGTGTGTGTGTGTGTGTGTGTGTGTGTGTGTGTGTGTGTGTGTGTGTGTGTGTGTGTGCGTGTGTGTGTGTAGCTGTCAGAGGAGTCAGAGAGCAGACTGATCACAGAGCTGCTGAGCTTTTGAAGTCTCTCAGGGACTGACAGCTCTTCAACCCCATGAGAGCGCTAACACACACACACACACACACACACACACACACACTCACATAATGTGAACTAAGAATGATGGCATAAAGCAGCATGCAAATGAACGCATAGTGAGAGAGTAAATACAGGAAACTGCACAAACACACACTGTTTCACTAAATTTGTTCTCCTTCATTTCATCCGCTCCATTAAAACGTTTTTTTTAAATGCCTTTGTTTCTTTTCACTGGATGTGATATTCATATTCATCATTTCATAACAGATGGTGATTGGCTCGTTCATAATAATGACACTGGAAGCAACTAAAATTACAGCCAAAGAAGGTGCAGTATGTGATTCTTGAATTATTTTCTATATCAGTGTCAGTGTGTCTGAACTCCTGAAACGCCTCCATTGTAGTCTTGAGTTTCTTCTCTATAAGTGACTCTAACACGTCATAATATTCCTCATTTAAATAATTAATATGCAGAATAAAGGGACGGGGCCTGGTTGAGTTAGATTAAGCGTAGCGTCAGTTCTGGCAGGTCACGTTAGTCAGGCTCGCATCAGCTGATCCACGTCTACCTATAGGAATACGACGCCTATCATTGTATACATATATAAGCTCCTTCAGTATTATCAGCAGCTATTGCGTTTCTCAGGAGCTGATTACCCTCCTCCCTCCCCAGCTCCACTTCTCCTCAGTCAGTTTGGCATTCTGATTCCCCTTGAATCAGAATAAATTCTCGAATTATGTTGTACATTAAAATTAATTAATGATTTCTGCAATACATTCATGTTGGTTCTGTTCTGTTCACCCTAGGAAAGGGTTATTGCTGCTCTTATCCATGCTAGTTCTCGCCCCAAACAGAACCATACCGCCAATCCTTACTGTATGCTAATTGTCAATCATATTTGACAATAGTGGTCCTGACAGAATTAGTAGTGTGTTAAACTGGCGGTTATGGTAAGGGGCGGGGAATTTTCCCTAAACACTTGAAGCGCTCGACCAATCACAACACACTGCTCCAGCCGACCAATCAGAGCACAGTGTGCTTTTCAGAAGGAGGGGCTTCATAGAGACAGGAAGTAAACAGAGCGTTACTGACAGACTGGGAAGAGAGGAGTCGCAACAATGGAGAATATGAGGAAAATAATCAACATTCAAGCAGGAAAACCTGCTCTAGTAGAGCCTGAAACAACATCAAGACTCTGAGAAAGGGCATAATATGGCCTCTTTAACATTCATTTGGGTGTGAGGATCCATGTTCATCCAGTCACTTACTCATCGGGTTCATTTGTAATGAACGAACGAACGAACGAACGAACGAACGAATGAATGAATGCTGCTACATGTAACACTGTTTAATCTTCGGTCGAAGCCTCAACTCCTGCTTTCATGCACAGACACTCGAGATGAGAAAATGCTTTTCATTTCATATAAAGTTAAAATTCTTTCATTTTATAGCTAATTTAACTTTTATTTATAATGAAAAAGCCAAAAACAAAACAAAAAAAAGTATTTGACCTACATTTTGGCTAAGAAAATATTAAGTATATGGTCTTTATAATAAATAATGATTTTACATTGTATTGATGTTTTTGTCTTTGGGGGAAAAATATTTTTGATAAATACTAAATTAAAATGTAAAATTTGAACCAAACCTATAAATATAATTAGAGCTGCAGCATCAGTAAAACCCACAACGTGTTCTGAAACTATTAACAACATTCTGTCATGCGTCTCAAAATAAGCATCATTTACATTTCTTTTGACAGTTCTGAATGTTGGGAAAGTGGGAGTTTAATTCTCCTGGTTTGCATGCATGAAAGTTTGAGCGACTCTGTTCAATCCATCCTCATCATACATCACACCAAATGTTATTAATGACCTAATCAAGATACAAGGTTTAAATGTAAAACTGAGTGAAAGTATGAGCACACAAACATCTGTTTCATCAGACAGACTTCTGTAATGAGCTTCATTTACATAGAAAGAGGAGTGTTTGCATAGAAAACAGTGTCAATGATGTGATTTACATACTGAAGGAGCCGTGTTCATTCACTCATTCAGTGGCGTAATGCAGGGAACAGTCAGTGAGATTTCAGATGTAGTTCAGAAAAACACCAGGGTGTGTAAATTATGACTTAATTTCCTTTTAAGTTCAGAAACCCCGATAACAGAAAGGACATTGTCACTAAAGGATTTCTGAAGTGAAACTGAGCTCAAAACAGACTTCACTCGACCCAATGAAAAGTGTATTTTGTTTGAAATCATGTCACATTTTTGCTTTTGTTGTTTACATACAGTAGTGTCCAAAAGTGACGGACATCTGATATCTTCAGCCTTTATTCAAATATGATTATAAAGATTCATATTGCATAGCTGTGCTCGGAGACGATTGCTTGATTTGTGATAATAACGCAATGAAACACATTGTGCCACATAATTTTTGGCCATAAATTATGAACACGCGCAAAAACAAGAACCAAGAACCAAGAGAGAACCAATGAAATATTAATAACTGATTATGTTTGCTTTTTCCTGTGAGCTTTTTGTTTTTCTATGCATTTTTTATTTATTTATTTTGCATAATAAAATAAAGCCTGTATCTGTAGTTTGCCTTTTTTTGCCAAATAATTTTGTCAGATAAATACTTTAATCAAGTTTAGTGGTTTTTTTTTGCTTCCCTCATATTAAGAGTATTGAAAAATATTAAATATTTTCCTCATATTTAAATGGTTTAATCAGACTTGTGGAGCAACCGTACTGGAACCGGATTCATAAAACATTATGGAGTTAAATCTACACATTTGGCATAAAGACTGCATTCAGTTGAATGACGTTGATAGTCACCTGGATCCTCACCTACTACTGTTAATGCTTGGCTTATGAATATTAATAGATTACGTAGGTGGATGTTTCAGAAAGGTTACCAAACAACGTCACATAATTAATATTCATGAGTCCATGACATGATTTCATAACCAGCCCTAAACTCGCGTATTGAATGCTGTATTAATGTGCTGTTCTCAGTAAGAGAGAGTTTGCATTATGTCGATGTCCTCATCACACCAGCTCTCTTATAGACACAGAGGAGAATATCAGTCCTTCGTGAATTCTCAGAAACATTAAGCAAGCTCTCAAACAATTCTCCAGTCCATCAAGCTGTCCTCCTCCCACAGATTCTGCTCTTATCTAACAGATAATGAGACTCGAGTGGACTCGACCCGGTTATGAGTGTTCATTGATAGAATGTGACTTGTTCTGTTTCTCCCTGAAGACTCACCGAAGCCGAAAGCTGGAGACGCTGGGATGGGAGAGGACTGGACACTGGTGGAGGTGTAGAGACCAGTGACCAGAAGCCCATCGAAGTACGTGCTGGTGGAGATCGTCACTGCAGACACACGAGAGACAGTGTTAGACATCTGACCACCAAACACTCATGAGATAATGAAGGATCACAGTCATCACAATCCCAGCAAACAGGGAACCTTCTGGAGAGAAAGTATGAAGTTATGATCCAGTAATGTTAATAGAACGTTCGTTCAAAGTTATCTGGTCTTTAATAATGTTGTCAAACATGAGCAAAAGAGAAAATTACTTCTACATCGTTCATGGAATGATTTTTTCTGAAACAATTCAGTTGGACGTTCGTCTAATGTTTTTTAAATGTTGCTCCTTGTTTCAGAACATTCAGAAGTAACGTTCCCATAATGTTTGAAGAATTATACAATGTAATGTTCCCTTAAGCGTTTACATCATCAGCAATAAACATTTCTAAAACATAAAAAAAAAACAGGATGTTTTAAACATTCAGAGAACGCTCAGAAATGACGCTTTCAGAATGTTCGGGAAACGTTTTGTTAGTTGGGATGATGTTAATTGTGAGTGGCCTGTTGGAATAGAAGCGCTTGGCACTCACTGAAAGAAAACATCTAAAGTTTCCCAGACAGCAACATAGTGTCTGCCCAGATCCGGGCCACATCTGGTACATGTGGATTCAACGCTTGCCAGATGTGGGCCAGATCTGGGCCGACACTATGTTGCTGTCTGGATTCCCATCATTGTTTCCCATCTAAAACGTCTCTGGCTGAACTCGATACAAGAGCACTGGGTGATATTTGGACAGATTCCCACACAGACAAAATTATGCAGTACAAGATTCAAACAATGAAACATTTGGGCTGCATGCTGCTCCACCAAATCAACAATGGGGTAAAAAAATCAGTCAACAAATCTGAAAATGATGCTTCTTTTGGGAAAAAAGTGCATTTTGTCCTGGAAGGAAAGAGAAGCGGTGCCTCTGCCCCAAAGAAATCCAGATTTGCGCAAGTAAACCAAGCAAAAATTATTATAATGAAAGAATACAGGTGAATGTCACATGAGAGAAAGCAACGTCTCAATCACGATTGGCTCATTAATGTGTTGATGCAATATATCTCCTATCATGCTCACAAATGACCTGCAAATCGGCACAAAGAGCATCAAATGGAATTGGAAAATGAACTGGGTCTAAAAACGTCCAGCATTCACCATAGTAATGGACCCTTATTATGACACACAAACACACACACACACACTCACACACTTCCACTGTGAATGCTTTACTCTACGTGTGTTTCTCATCACTGTGCAAACTGAGGGACGAGACAGAGCCATTGTGTGCAGTGATCAACAGGCTGGCACAGATGTGGACCAGAGACGCTGAATGGAAAATAACCCAGAATATTCCTTGAGCAGCTCAGAGAGAGAGAGAGAGAGAGAGAGCAGATGTGAGTGCAGGCGGCGGCGGGGGCGAACGAACGAACGAATGAACGAACGAATGAACGAAAGCAACACCTCATAGCACAGACTGTCAAAAGAGCCATGTTAGCATGGTGAAGATGTCACTAAACACTGTGAGAAAATGCTTATTAACTCTTTCAACGACAGCGCTTTATTTTTAGGTCGCCAGCTTTTTTGATGGTAGGCTATTCACAAAATGTTCATGGCCTCCAAAATATTTTGTTGTACGAATATGTAAACGTCAATATATCAAAAGATAGAACAGAGACTCAGTTTTTAATAAAAAGAAAAATCATACATTCTTTTCTATCAACACTTGAATGTGGGCAAGTTTCATTAAAACCTAAATTTGTCAAAGACTTGAGCGATTCAGAATGATGATCAAACACAGATGATCGAGTCCATCAACACTCCAGTCGTTTCCTCTTCATGGTTAAACATTTCATTCAGTCACATTGAGTTTTGATTTATACTCATATTATATTTGATGTATGCTGTTTACTACTGATCATAGTATATTTTACATGTGCGTCAGCAACAGATGTGAGCGGTGCGGAGTGGGAGCGGAGTTGCGTGATTTTGCCAGGAGCGAGGAGCGGATTTGTTTAATGCCGGAGCATTGTGATTTTCTCTCGCTCCGAAAACGCTCCACTATCGCTCAATTACGAATCACGAGCCAGGACCAAACCACTGTGAGGCAACGGAGGGGGACTCAAAATGTTTCTAATCATATTTTGCATTTGTTTGCATTTGTATTGTTTTACTAGTACTTTCACAAACATTTATATAAAGTATATATCATGTAATTAATTTTACACATGCTTTTAATGATATTTTTACCGACCCCCTCGCGATTTCCGCCTGTGCAACTCCATTATATGATGGGCGATTTTATAAGTTGTTAATAAGCACAGTTAAAGAAAGACAGAAAGATGGAGTTTCTGAAATATTACCGTGAAGAAGGGGAAAAAAATATAAATGTATTGTAAAAGGTAGTGTTGACAAAGGAGAACGTCATTCGCTTCTGGAAAGAAAACTCTAATGTACTGCCACAACTTTCACAAATTGCAAGACGCATATTTAGCATTCCCAGCGGCTCGGCCAGCGTGGAAAGGCTGTTTTCTATTGCTGGTCTGATGTCCAGCAATAATCGCATGTGCTTGGCACCTGCTGCCACTCTGCAAAAGCTCATTTTTCTGAAAGTTAACGCAGAAACAGCTTTGCTAATAAAAAATATGTTCAACCAGCCAGCATTTTTTCTGTTCATAGTATTTCTCAATATTAGCCTAATATAAAAGTTGGCTTAAAGAGATCTATATTTTTTTTCGTTTGGCAATTTGTTTAACTTCATATTTTAGTTTGTGATTTATTTATTTTATTTATTGTAATGTTTTTCGTTTGATAATTTATTTAATTTAGCCTCATTCAACACTTATTTTTTATTTTGCTTTGTTTAAAAGTGAGCTAAAGGATAGCCTAATTTATTGGTTAGGGGCTGTTCAAAATTCCAATAAAGTATGTGGATGTTCTTCTCTTAGTACTGCGTATTCGTTTTACAGTACATGCATCTTCTGATCAGAGGTTGGTGTTATTTAAAAAAAAAGAATAAAAATTTACCGTGGAGCGAAAACGGAGCGAGACGTATTAAGGAGGGAGCGAGGAGCGGAAAATTGTACACCCAGAGCGGAGCTTGAGCGGAGTAATTATGAAATGCTTTGAGCGTGGAGCGCAAATTCTTTCCGCTCCGCTCCGCTCACATACTCTGGTCAGCAATGCTTCTATCGCTCGTTTCTGCTTCTTTTTCGCCTGTGTTTTGATCAGGAGATTCTGAACTCTTTCAGAAGAAACAGCGCCCCCTACTGTACAACTGTCAAAACATGGATAGCCAGAAAATTCCATCAATGGCAGGGAAAGAGTTAAAAGAGAGTGAGATTGGCAGGGAATGTGGGATAAACTACCTTGACATTCTGTCAGTCTGTAGTAAAACATACAACAGCAAATTCAAGAGCAGCTAGGTCAGTTTAACTGAACTGAAAAGTTACAAAGAGCCAATGATGCATTTTCACATTTCATAGTATTCACTTTGCAGTTTTTGCACTTTGTAATCCAGAAAATAAAAAATAAATGTTTTGATAAACGTCTGTAGTCTGCATTGATTCCAGTGTGCCACCTTCTTGCTCACTTCACATTTCACTCTACGCAATGTTTTTTAGGTTCTTTTGGCATTATAATTTAACTTTGCTAAAACTGGGCAGAGGATTTTTATTTTTGGATTGGGAGAATAAATGTTGAGTTGTGTTATATTGTATTTGTTCTGTAGGTAGTTAAGAGTTCATGATTAGGTTGAAGGAGTTCCCTTTCGAGAGAATAGACAATTAAAAAGGTGAAATAATCATCTGACTAAGCGGAGCATAGCATTAAGCTTTGTATCAGTAGAAACCCGGTAGTAGTTTTTGAATGACCGTGCTTCCCTCCCTCATGTCCCCCTGAGACGAGAGATTTCTGTATTGTGTGTCTGGAAAAAAACTTCAGATGACGCAAAAATCGTCATTTTGTGTCATCGGAGGCTTTTTTGGCCAGAGGCGAGAGACTACAGCCAGTAGGAGGAGCTAGTTCCGCATGTCTTCAACCCGCCCATGGGGGATCTCACGATAAAACAGCATCTTTTTTAGTTTCGAGTCATCTAGTAGCCAAGTTGTATAATGTATTCCGATACTGCCCTCTGTAACCAGTAGGCGTGGCTTGGTAGTGGCCTCGTAGGGCAGCGAAGCAAGTGCATTCTGGGAGTTGTTGTCTTTCATCCACATGAGCCAAAACTAAATTTTCTGGCTTTTCTCAATCTAGAAGGCATCAACTTCTAAAATAATTTCACATTTCTACTACATAAATGACCCAATTTAAATACACAATCATCTTTCCAGCGGTGAAATATAGCTGAGCTCCTAGTTTAAGCAGCAGCGAATGCAGCCGAGAAAGCCTGGGGGTCAAAGCAACACTCTTGCCTGACGCTTTCCAAAGAGAAAACTGGTCTGAGGACTGTTATTCTCGAAGGTGGCTTCGGGTAAGAGGTCCTGACGGGATGCGCAGACCTCTGAAGGTGCCCCTCGGGAGCCTCAAGTTCTCGCTTCTCCATGGAACCCTTAGGAAATTGATGTTTGTATCCTGCCGTTAAGTGTACTTCGGGACACATCGGTTTCCAGCAAACACACGCTGACGCCGAGAGGTCATTTCCCCCGACCTCTGTCTGCCCCACAGGACTGCGGCCTGGCAGCGCTCGCGTCCGCACATCGAGAATCGTTATCGACCAAACCCTGCCGGAAAGCCGCTTCAGGGAATCAAGAACAAATCTCGAATAATACCCGAAATCAGCCTCAAAAGGTTGGTTCCCTTAGTAGAATATTTCAAAGCACTGCAAAACTTGCCAAATATTTCTCCTTGGGTCCTGTGTACCATTCAGAAGGGGTACAGGCTGCAGTTCGGTTTCAGCCCACCGAATTTCAATGGGAAGAACAGGGTGGTTTGGACTGCAGTCAACCCAGTGCAGGGTCGGGTATTGGAACAGGAAGTGAACTCCTTACTGGCAAAGTAGACAATAGAACGTCTTCTTCCGTTTTACAGCCACTACTTCATAGTTCCTAAGAAGGATGGGGTTGCGTCCAATTCTAGATCTAAGGCACTTGAATCGGTCTCTGAGGAGATTCAGGTTCAAGATGCTCACTATTCCCATCATCGTGAGCCAAATCAAATCCGAAGATTGGTTTGTCACGATAGATCTGAAGGACACATACTTCTCACATTTCCATCCTTCCATCTCACAGGAAGTTCCTGAGGTTCGCTTTCGGGGGCAAAGCGTTCCAATATCGGGTTCTTCCGTTCAGGCTAGCTCTCTCCCCTCACACATTTACCAAATGCACGGATGCAGCTGTAGCTCCGCTGAGGCTTCAGGGTATCAGGGTGCTGAACTGTATAGACGACTGGCTTATTATGGCCCAGTCACAAGAGCTGGACATTCGGCATCGAGATGTCATCCTTGCCCACATCCAGAGCTTGGGGTTGAGACTCAACACAAAGAAAAGTGTGTTGGCGCCAGCCCAAAGAACCACGTTCCTGGGAGTGGTGTGGGATTCGGTCTTGATGCCGGCAAAATTGTCTCCTGCACAGATCGAATCCATCCTGGCCATGGTGACCAGGACAGAGCTAGACCAAGCCATCAATGTGAAACAGTTTCAGAGGCTGTTAGGGCTCATGGCAGCTGAATGCCTTTGTTCCCTATCTATGTGGAAGAAACCTTGGTTCCTGTCCCAAGGCCCAGTGTTGGGAGCGCCATGTCGTCAGGAAGCCGTTTCGACAGACACCTCCCTCGCGGTCTGGGGTGCGGTCATGGACGGCCGCTTTACGTGAGGTCTATGGCAGGACCGTCATTCCCCTAGGCACATAAATTGACTGGAAATGCTGTCGTTCTTCCCAGCTCTGAGACAGACCTCAAGGGTCACCTCGTTCTTGTCAGAACATACAATATGTCAGGGGTGTGCTATCTAAATCAGCAGTTCTGGAGAGGGTCCATTGTGTCAAGGTCAGTCTTCTTCTAGTAGCTCCGGGACCTGCTGACGCAGACAGAGAGCTCAATATTTCCCCCTCGGCCAGAGCTATGGAAATTGTGGGTCTGGCCCCAGAGGGGGCGCAGTACCCAGATGCCGGCCGTTCAGGTTATCTCTATGGCCTATCAGGTACGCAGCTTGCCTTCACCTTGGCCATGAGGGCTCATTCAACCAGAGGCATGGCGTCCTCTAGAGCTCTCCTTTCAGAGGCCCCAATCCAAGAAGTGTGTGATGCAGCAGGATGGGCCACAGGATGGGCCACACTTTTATCAGATTCTATAGCCTGGACATTCCTTCTACGCCAGGCACTCTAGTGCTCTTGTCCTAAGTGTGCCTGTGCGCAGCAGATCCGGTCTGAATGCCTGCCAGCTTCACACTGAGACAGGCAGGGCTTGTTGTGGCATGAGTATTCGTTCTCCAAAGTGTTGTCATCGACGCAGTGCGAGTTCCCTCGAAAGGGAATGTCTCGGGTTACAACTGTAACCCTTGTTCCATTGAGAAGGGAATCCCTTTGTAGCTTCCGTGTATGCCGTCACACAATACGTCATGATGCAACACCAATCAGGATTGGATTAGTTTCATTCATACTTTAGAAGCGTTATGCTAAGAGCGTTCCCCAAAGTGTTGTCATCGTCGCAGTGTTTCGTTCCCTTCTCAGGGAACAAGGGTTACAGTCATAACCAGAGACGATTTTTGAGCAGTAAAAGCTTCTTCACTCAGTGAAAAGATAAGAGTTCTTCATGAATAGACTCCTTAAGCTTGCTGGTAATTGTGAGACAAACATTTTTCTGACAAGAAATGTGGTAGAAAACCACAAGCCAACAGCAGATCCGGTCTGAATGCCTGCTGCTGGTTTAACCAACTGTTTGACACAATCCCAGGCAGATGGATCATGAAAGAGTGAAAGATAACCATCTTTATTATTAATAATATTAGCTCTAGTATGATTACTATTTGATAAAAACAAATGACTAGAGATGCTCACCATTTCTTTCTTACGAGTGCTTAAGGGAAATTAAGAGAGAGAGAGAGAGAGAGAGAGAGAGATGGTGTGTGTGTGTGTGTGTGTGTGTGTGTGTGTGAGAGAGAGAGAGAGAGAGAGAGAGAGAGAGAGAGTGTCTGTGTGTGTGTGTGTGTGTGTGTGTGTGTGTGTGTGTGTGTGTGTGTGTGTGTGTGTGTGTGTGTGTGTGAGAGAGAGAGAGAGAGAGAGAGAGAGAGTGTGTGCGCACACATGTGTGTGTGTGTGTGTGTGTGTGTAGTTGGTCTAGACGTGGATACACTCTGGATTAAAAACATATCCCTCGTTCCCGCCTCTCTCCCCACATGCCAGCTTCAATAATTCATCCTCTTACTGCCAGTGTAATATCTAGTCCTCTCACTCTCCTTTTTTTTGTTTTTAACTACATTATTCCTTCACCTCGCCTTCTGAACAAGAGCAGCTCAGAATATACGGATCAGACCAGAAGAGTGCTGGCTTTACATCCAGTTATCTCACAATTATCATGATATAAGTCATGATATCAATGAGAGAAATGCATAGTAAAGGCTGATTGTCAGTGAAGGACAATTTCTGCCTTTTCCTCATACAGTTTCAGAAGACATGAAATATAGCTCAAATAGACATATAAGCTGCTTTCAAGGTATTTTTATCCTTTATGGAGCTTAAAAGATGTAAACTTTTTATGCAAATAGAGTGAGTAATTAACAAGGGACTCAATATTGGCAGAATCGTCAACTATTCAAGAAAACGCAACGGCATGTTGTCAAATTCAGCGTTTGCTCTCCTCACACAAGACACCCGAGGCTGAGAGCATCAGTCCCTCAGGAGCGAGCGCTTTTCCAGCAGGAGAAGCGTTTGAAGACGGTGGGAGTGAACGGGCCAAGAGGTTATTATGAGCAACAAACAGAGCGGTGGAGGAGGGAGAGAACAGGGAGGGAGGGATATCTGGAGAGGCCAGTAGAAGAAAAAGAGTGATCGATGAAAATGAAATACGTAAATAATTCAGAAATCCATCTGAAAGCGGGGGAAGGGAGGAGAAAAGAGGAGAACCTGGAGAGAGTAACTCATAAAAACAGACGTATTCACCTGCGGGGGTTTGCATGCGCTTTGATGAGAACTCTTAGCATTCACTCCACACCCGCACACACTCACACAACTCTCCCGATGAGCAATATCTGACTGTCTTTAGCAGAGAGAGACTCGACGTGCCGTTGGGAGAGAGAGATAGGAACATAGTAAACGTGCCTGCCATGTCTTCGGTGAGATCTCCTCATCTCTCTGTGTCTCCGCACATCATGCAATATAGATGTTGCGATGTGGTTCGCCTCATTACCAACACTCACCGCCACGCTCCTACTCAAGTATTGATAAACCTCGGGTCTGGGAGTGTCCCTGGACACACTGACACTAACATGAGGAGCTGTTTTCTGTTTTAAAAGAATAGCAAACAGAAGAGGAACGGCTGTATTGGGACGAGGTGCAGGAACAGTGTTGGTTTAACAGGAGATCATGAGATTCAGCCGGTTAAGACTCCGGTGTGTGTTTCCGTCATCGGATCAGCTCCTGCCGAATCCTGAACGCCAGATGACGAGCTGAAGACTGAAGCCAGAGAGTTGGCAGGCCTGAGTATTACCTCACTCTTAGTTAACAGCATGGCAGAGGAACAACGCCTGCCAGTGTGCAATGAATACATCAAACCTTCATGCTTGCAATAGTCCAGTCCTTTCCGTTTCAGCAAGTTTTACTTGTACAACGCTTATAATATATTTAGTTTCAAAGCAGCTTCTTCCTGTGAGGCTACGGCTACCTTATAGGGGTTCCCTCACTGGATCATCTGATGGACTTAGTTTAACTTTAATTACATTTTATTAATTAACAACTTGTCAACATACTTTATCACTAGTTGGAAAAATTAAATAATCTGTTAAACACGGAAGTATTATCCAATCATTTAAGACATTTCTGCTTATATAGAATCTTTTGGGGTTCTTTAAAATTGAGTCGAGAACCCTTGAGTTCTATAGAGAACCCATTGAAGAGTGTAGTCTGGAACCAGAGGATTCTGTCTGAAATCAGCTGGTGATTCTGGTTCCCAGTCACGAGATCAGACTGGAGCGTGCTGGAAATGAAATGGCCATTTAAACTCCTGTTTCTGTACATCATAAACATTCTTAAAAATAAAGGTTCTTTATTGGCATTGATGGTTCAATGGAGAATCATTAACACTTCCATCACACAAAATGTTCTTTGTTGTGGAAGCTTGTTTCCGACACTGAATAAAAAAATTTAAAGGTAATTGTAACTTTTTTTTCACAATTGTGTTATATAAAGTTGCAATTGCATGTTATAAAGTCAGAATTGTGAGATATAAACTCGCAATTTGGAGGGAAAGTCTCTTTTTCTTAGAATTGGACTAAATATCGGTATATATTGCAATTCTGAGATAAAAAGTCGCAATTATATTTTAAATGTTTATTCTGTGGTGGAAACAAGCTTCCATACTTCATAATGGAAAATGGTTGTTTAGATAATAAAAAAATTCTTCAAACTAAGAAAAAACAAACAATCTTTTAAGAACTGATCACCCAAAGGTTCTTTGGGGAACCAGAAATGGTTCTTCCTATGGCAGTGTTTCCCAACCGCGCTCCTGGACTCGAACCAACGCCACACATTCACAAACTCTTTCCAGTCAAACACAGCGGATTAAACTCATCAGCTCGTTAGAAGAGACTCCAAGACCCGAAGTTAAGGGTCAGATAAGAAGACGTCTAATCCAGTGTTGGTGTTCCTGCAGGAACAGGGTTGGGAAACAGTTCAATGGCATCGCTGTGAAAACCCTTTCATTTTTTAAAACGTTTCTCCGGTTCCTCGACGGATTTAGGATATTGTAGTTCCAGCCATCAAACCACAGTGCGATTCTTCCACCTCTGTGTAGGTCAGACGCTCGCAATATGAAGGAAGCGTAACCATCCGTGGCCATCTGATCTGTGTTTGACATCCCACTGGAAACCCCGTGTGCCCTTGAGAAGCCGGAAACCGGGAGAGGCTCGGGCCATCTGTTCCCCGACCGGGCCAGAATCAGACGTTTCTCAGTCTCAGGCTGAGTGTTGCTGAACCTGCGCCGTGAGACTGAAGACACCGGGCCTTTGCCGTGTCATCAGGAGTGTGTGATGAGGTTACGTGTGTCGATGACAGCTGGATAACACTGATCACACTGTGATGATTCTCTTGCGTAACCCTCTCTTGCCTCTCTGCCCTGCTGGCCATGCCATCTGCTGTCAAACACACTCCATCGCTCTCACACACATTAACAGGTCGGCTCATCTGCTGTCAAACACACTCCATCGCGCTCACACACATTAACAGGTCGGCTTCCTGAGGAACATCTTCTTTTAATGATCCTCCTAACCTCTTAATACAAGCTAACCTTTCTTCAAACTTCCTCCAAAACAGAACACATTGCGGAAGTGTTATTCTGAGGTTTGCTGATGCCATAATAGAGCTTGATATAGATAAAACACTGCCGTTTTAAATTGTGCAAGCTCTGATTTGGGATGTGTTTCTATTACAGTGACATAACTCGCTGCTTCACTTCCATAGTGCGATGCATCGTTGAAGAAATCAACTAGCTCGTCACGACTGTTTCTCAAAACCGTACTGTCGCAAATTGCTCGTTCAACCACGTTGGACAATGATGTCACGCAGGTGTTGGAGTAATAGCTACTTTTAATTAATCTGTTTGAGATCGAATTAATGCCTGATTTTTTGCTATAAATTACGGACATGACATCTGAGGACTATTTCTCATGTTTCTCAGTTATTTTGCTTTATTTCCAGATTCAATCATAGGCTCGTTCTTACTCACTAGAGCTCGTTCACACATGTGCACTCTTCAAAAAACTACGCTTTAAATCTCTTGACAAACAAAAAGACGTAAATGACATTTGTATGTATTCTAAATAAAAGATATAGATTGTACTGAGTGTCAGCTTGCTTATTTTGCTCAAGATCAGGATTTATTGAGTCCACGTCATGCAAACATGAAACTCTTCTTCTAACCACAGGTCGAGAGCCGTCATTCAAACACACAACTCTGCGATGCTGTTTGCGAATGTTCGTTGGAACGATGGTTTCGGGAAACACAGACTCATTGAACTGCTGATAACGACAGAACTTGCAACTATAGTTGGCCAACGATGCTTTCGGGAAACACACTCCTGGCTAATATCTCACTGGAAAAAGAGCAGGATTCTGTACACATGACACTAATGAGAACTAGAATAAGACACTTCCTCAGAGCCGAGATAACAGCACTGAGTTAGAGACCATTTGATTGGCTACTGGTAGTCTTGTTATCTAATGGCTTGCAATAAAATGTAAGCAACTTGTTCTCTGTTTCTTCAACAAGTATGTGGAAACTCCCTTCTAGTTTGGCTCTTTCAGTCATTCTAGAGGATGTTGTGCTTCAGACTCTGTTTGTGGAGTTTATTCTTTTTGTTCTTTTCTAGCATGTCAATGACCTTGTGCACTACCATCATCAACATTGTTTCAACGCAGCTTTGCAGAAATTCATAATGGTAATCTTTCCTATGCATTTACACCGCATAGTCCACATTGAGAATTGTATAGTGCTGGTGAATGGATACAAGTTAAGACACACTGTGAGAAACAATTGTGCAGGATTAGTTTGAGGTTTAGAGCAGAAGTCACTGGAAACATCTTATCTACCCATAAACGGTGCATTTCAGCACTTGTACTGAGTAACATGTACCTTTAGGGCACTGCTATAAACCTTTCAGGGGTAGATTAGGTACAAAGACCTCAGTGACAGCTGTTATGTCCAGAAAGGTACAATCTTTGCACATTTCTTCCTGAGAGTGAACAGGTCGGTGCCTGACCCGACTGATGCTCTTGCATCTCCAACATTTAATTTCAAAGCATGAAAAAAAAGCATGAATCCATCCCTGCTCCTTCGACTATGAGTTGAACAGGGATGACAGGATTTGCTCCCATTCATAAACAAGAGCATCAGTGAGGTTTAATGTCTAAACTGAAAGGTCACGTCAATAAGAAACATTCTGACCAATGACCGACATTTATTTGTGAAAGTGCACAGATGCACATTGGGAAGTTAAAATCCTGAACTGAAGGTGAACTGTCTTCTGTGTGGAGTGTGTGAGAGCACAAACGCATTGATCCGGTGTGTGTGCTACTCGAGTCAGTGACAGTCTTTAGTCACTGTGAGATTTTCCATGTGTTTACGCTCCCACAGCATGACGCTGCGGGAAAGGGATTCTGGGACAGTGATGAGCAGAGAGCTCACTGCGTTAGAGATGAACTATGCAAATAAATCTCTCTTTTAGAAAACCACCCAATCCATTCGCACTGCTATGTTCCTTTTCTCTTTTCTCGTGACTGAAAATTGCAAAACTAACAACTATTTATGAGAGGGGAAAAAATGACAGTTTTCAGGATTATTTGGCTCAGGATCTCTGCCAGCAAAAGCTTGAATGCCTGAAGTCAGCAAGATGACTGTAATCACTTCCATGTGCCGAAACACTGCAACAGATTACAGTCAAAACATTCAGTGCAATTACGACAGACGGAAGGGTAGAAGGATGGATAGAAGGATGGACGGACGGACGGACGGACGGACGGACGGACGGACGGACGGACGGACAGACAGACAGACAGACAGACAGACAGACAGACAGACAGACAGACAGATAGATAGATAGATAGATAGATAGATAGATAGATAGATAGATAGATAGATAGATAGATAGATAGATAGATAGATAGACCTTTACACAAGCCAGAACATTTACTTCTCCAGAGCTCCATCTATTCCTCACGGACAGATAAACTCACTAAACACCCAGAACACGTTCAAAATCTGTTCCATAAACACCCTCCGAACCGCTGCGGAAACTTCGGGGAATTGTGTTGTGAAACATGGAGAAACTCAGCCCAGGGTTGTGTCATGTTTTTCTTTATCCTCGTGCCTGTAGTGTATTCAGGGGAAACGCTCTGATTCAGTGTGTGATCTGGACATCCGATGAACATCACCGGCTTGACTACACTGTTAAACGATCACAGACGATGTTTTAGGAAGAATTCTCAGTTATTTTAAAGAAGCTCCGGCATTAACTCAACTTCCATTGACTGGTCAGTTTTTTTCACAACTGGAAGCGGTTAGCGTTTAGAAACCTAGCTTAAGCGCAGTGGTTGACTGACGAATGAGTAGATCGTTCTTCGTTGCCGTTCGATTATGAGGTCAGAAATGTCTTTCAGCTCGTTCCTTTATTCTGTTCCATGGATCGCCGGGAATATACATTAAGACTAAGTGTAAATCAGATCTTTCCAATTACTCATTGGTTAATAACCATGCATCATTCACTGTCACAAACTATGTAAGGAATTTTCCACAAGGATCTACCTTGGGAAATATTCAGTTATAATAAAAGTGCAGTGGAACATTTTCAGCACATGCATCTCAAAAACGTGATTCCTGAGAGAGAAGGATCTGTGTATGAAACAAAAGCACAGAGATGAAAGAGAATGGTGAATAGCTTTCACCTGCCTTGCTCTCGGCGCGGCCCTTCTTAGGTCTGATATTTCAAACTGCAGTTTTTATGAGCTCAACGCTGCACATTAGCACATTATCTATATTCCACTCATTCACAGAGTATGCAAACACAGCTCAGTTATCCTCTTCTCCAAAGAAGAAACAAGATCCTCCAACACCAGTTCTGCCACACTGTTCCCAAAACCTCCGGCATATGGAAACCATAAGTTCTGATTTAATCTGAAACACTGATCTGAACTCAGTCTCAAGCGTTGAGTAACTCTTCATTGGGGAGTTCAGAGTCAAAAGACAATCCTTGCTTATTTTTATTTTTCTCCCATTATTGTTTGACATCATTTCATTTATTTTTAAAGAATAAGTATCTTTATTACAGACTACATTACATTACATTACAATTTTTGTACATCTAATATGCCTAATCCTGAATGTAACTCATTCTTTTGAATCTGCTTCATATGTAATATGTCTGCAATCATACGTCGCCTTTTCTCATCAGTGAACGGTGTGTAAGTCGAGGTATGAACTAATCAAGAACCAACACTAACTATACGACTGAAGTCATATTGATTCATTCGTGAATAACGTGCCAACAGCCTTAACGTGTAATTACATGCTATATCGTTAAAACAATCATTAACATTCTGGGATAAACTAAACCACAGGCTCTATAAGAAATAATGAGAACTATTTTGACTTTGAATTATGCATACTTTAATATTGTCATAATTCATGTTTTCGGCATGTGCAGCTTCATCTTACACACCACTGGATTTCATGATTAGTTTGCCATTATTTACATGGATCCTCATTATCAAACAGAGAAAAGAACACTAAAGACTGTCATTGAGGAGGATCCCAGGGGATCTCCTCTACAGCGGACAGGAGATTAACACTGTTATCACTAGATTAAAACATGAGAGAGGAGCTTATTTACTGTTAACTATACATAGAGGCAAGCAGGACAGGCTGAGGACGACTGACACTCGCCCGGTTCTCAAGAACACACATATATGTTTATTTCAATACATCTGCCATGAACACAAGAGTGCTTAAGAAAACTACCTTACGAGCAACTGAGTTTGTATACAAGCATTTTAGTTGTTCTTATTTGAGTGTAATTATTATTGTCTATCTGAAATTAAATAGCAGTTGAATAGCCTATAATATCACTGTTGCTATAGTGTACTAAATAAGAGGGTAGTGCAGCGTTATTTGGGAGAGGTTTTTATCTAACTGTTGGTCTCGGCATCAGCAGATTTCATTCTGGATTATTGGCTATCTGTGGATGATTCAGAGGATTCAAGCGTTCAGGTTCACATCAACATTACTGTAAACACTCGTCATAGAGCATAGAGCACACACACATTCACACACACACACACACACACACACACACACACACACACACTCAGAAGTTGCAGCTCTTTTAATATTAATCACATATCACTCTGAGTTCCCTCGTTCTGCCGTGTATGTATCCTGATGGTACAGCAGAATCTCTATGGGCTGACACACACACACACACACACACACACACACACACACACATATTACACCATCACCAAGACATCATCCACAGCACTAGTGTACACTGACTGGATCCAAACGCTGTAATATCTGTTTAAAGTTAACTTATGACCCGAAGCTCCAGCTGTTCTGCTCTTCCAGAGAACACACACGAAAACACTGCATTCATAGAGTTCATATTTCACAGTTTTGCACACAACTGAACCTTCACTACATATCTCCACATGCATCTCCATATTACATCAGTCTGAAAGAATCCAGAGTCGAACTTGAGATTCTGATAGTTTTGTTCATATTAACCCTATTAGTTTATTTTATTTATTTTTTATATAGCGCCTGTAAAGCAGCTTCTCAAGGCACTTTACACAATACAAATACAAAGAGAAAAATAAACAAGAATAAAAGTAAAAAATACACAGATAGAAATACAAAGCGCACAAGAACACACTCTAATACAAAATAATTAAAACCCTTAAGAAAAAGAGTTTTTAGGTTGGATTTTAAAATGTTTAGATCTTGTGCATCTTTAATATGTGACCCTGGATCACGAACCCAGTCTGGAGTCGCAATAGCCAACTATACACTGTATGGGTCAAAGTTATCGATCTTTCTTTTATACCAAAAATCATTAGGATATTAAGTAAAGATCCTGTTGCATGAAGAAATTTTGTAAATTTCCCACCGTAAATATATAAAAACATTTGTTTCTGTGAGTGAATGCTGCACAATCGCCAACATAAATGAACAACTTTAAAGGAGATTTTCTCAATGAATCCAGATCTTCAATAGTTGTACCTCAGCCAAATATTGTCCTATCATAACAAACCACACATCAATGGAAAGCTTATTTATTCAGCTTTCATATGATGTATAAATCTTAATTGCATACAATTGACCCATGTCAATGGTGTTCCAGGGTATTAGAAGGAAGAGCAGACGTGTGTGTGGAACAGCCAAGAGACACGCTTGAGAGCCGAAACGCTGAACTCTCAGTCAGACTCAGTTTATCGTGCAGGACATGTCAACGTGAGCAGAGCTGTCGTCTTCGCCTTGTTCTCAGGCTGGGTGTAAATGTAGTACTGTTTACATATAACAGAACAACACATGTGGTTGAACTCACTGTAAGACCAGTTTTAATGACCATAATATGATCTGAGCTATTTTTGTCTATAAAACAAACAAAGTAGGAGTGCAAATTACAATAACCACTCGCATTTCCTACCATTGCTGTTTCACAAAGAGCTTGGCCTCGAGGTCAGAAGCTCTCAGACTAATGTTGACGAGTCTGAACTGGTTTTGGGAGCTGGTTCGGGAAGTTATGGGTGAGAAACGCAACCGTCGTCATCTAAACACACTTTCTGATTCCATTCTCTTCTTGATGTACGGTCAATCTCTTCCCTGTTCTCTCAGTCAAAGTGGCAAAAGCAGAAATAAAATAAAAGAAGAACGAAATGCATCTACTGATTTTAAACGGGTCCCAGCGTCACGGTTCTGTCTCTTGCTGTGGTTTAGTCGGCGTTAATCTGCCTGTGAAACTCAAGTGACACGAGGCTGTGATCACAGTCGCTGAAGGAACGAGGAACATGTGAAATGCTTCTACAAACCCTCCCATAAAACTACATGTTTCTCAACTGGAACTAGGGCTGGATGATTAATCGAAAAGTAATCGAAACCGAAATTCAGAGCCTATAACCGACGTCATTTTACCAAGTCGATTATTTAGATTTTTTAATCCTATTAATATTTCTGCCCACTGTGTGTTAATGTACTTTCCCCTTAAAACATATTAGCGCGCGTGTAGTCACGTGACTCCGCACCGTCCAGTCTTTCTTTTTACATTAAAACTTAAATTACTTTTTTATAAGACGTTTTTATTTCAAGCATTGTATGCTTTGTTTGATTTAATTGTTTGAAATATTTAATAAATAAACATTAATAGCTTTCTGTGTGTTTCCTTATTTTAGAATCACAAAGACAGGATTGTGCACTCTTTCATTAGAAAAAATAACCATGAACATGTTTACAGTATAAGCCTTGTTAGTGATATATGAGAAAGAAAAATATATATAAAATAATCGTTCAATAATCGTAATCGAAGTAACTTGTTCGATTAATTGCGATAATGATTTAAGCCAAAATCGTCCAGCCCTAACTGGAACTCTGTCCATACATTCACAAACGCTTCGGCAACTGGGACTTTTATTACATTTAAGGCCCGTTCACACCAAGATCATAACTATAACTATAACGATAGTTTATCAGCGTTCACAGCAGCGCTCGGTCTCCTCCTGTTTATATGAAGCGCTGCGGTTTGGCGTCTGTCTCTTTAAATGCTCGAGCTCTTTAGAGCAGGATTCTGATTGGCTGTCAGAGTTTCTCCTTCATCATCTGGAAGACATCGTTCTGAACGTGATCGTTCCTCGGCGTCGTCATCGTTATAGTTGTGCTGTGATTCTCTCAGAGTTAGAGCGACTATTAAAACTTTATAGTTATCGTCCTGGTCTGACCTTTAGTCTATTTTGCAATCAGGAAAAATCAATCAGTAAAACATATAGCAGTTTTGATTATTTTGATTGAGCTTTTCTAACTCACTTGCTTCAGTGAGTTTTTGTCTTATATTAATATCATATATTATAATTAAGCAATATTACACAAGCAAGAGTGCTGTTTTCAGCCACTGCAAATGTGATATTGATTTTATACAACAAAGAAGTTAGATAAACGAGAAGTTAATATTGTGAGTTACATTTTGGACACATTATTGTCTGCTTTCGCTCTATTTCTCAAATAGTTCCAAACAAAGCAGAACCACAGCAGAACACCACATGAGTCAATGATTCAATTGCCCATTCAAAGAGACAGTCCCTGCATCCCAATGTCCATACTATCCATCCTAAATCATATGTGAGACTAAAATAAGTGCATCCCAAAGCATAGTGTGTTGAAAAGAGTTTGCCAGAAGCCCCTGGATGGTGTGTTAGGAATTCAAATTAAATGAAATATGGAGGATTTTAACTGTGACAAGATGATTGACAGGCGAGGATGGTGACAGGATACGTGCAACTAAGCGAAAGAGAGCAAAGCCATTTGGGAATTGAGATGCAGTGAGTCACTTCTTTCCTGAATGAAACGTTTGAATCAGGTGAATCAATCAATCAATGACTCACTCATTAAGACTTGCACAGAGTAACTCATGCTGAATGACAGTGTGTTTATTTCTGTAGGGGATTTTTGAAAGCAACTAAAAAAAGTCATTAGTAACATGATTCATTTTCCATCAAATACTCAGTAATCTTGTACCTCTACAATCACAATAAATAGCTTGACTGAAAGTATGACAGAGAAGTAATTCATAAACTGCAGTTGAGGAACTTCCCCAACTTCACTCAAGCACAAACAAACCAATGAAAACCAAATACACCCGTGAATCAGCCTGTGTTCAAGGACCCTCAAGAGCACTCGCTCATTAGAGACTGCTGGATCATTTCATTTCTAAAAGCTAGAGACTGAAATGGCTGCGTCGAGGAGCCGCTTACAGATGGCTGCAGGTTTGTGCACACTGGCATCATTGTGGGCCATTTTGTATTGAGTTTAATGACTACCTGGCACAGCATTGGCATCTCTCTGGCGTGTTCGACTGCCATCATCACTATCCGGGGTGAAGCCCGTGGCCAGATGCAACGGATTAATTCTGAGCCGTGTTTCACTGTCACATCGGGAGCCAAACAGGCAGCCGTCAGCAGCCTTGCCCATTAGCCGGCGATCACATTATGCAGAGAACCATCACAATGGGCTGCAAAACAATTCATGAATTATCGCTTCGTAGCTTTGGAAAGTATCTCGAGTGAATTCATTTGGTTACACTGAGAGGAGTCATTATTCTTTATTTAATGCCTCGCAAATGTGCATTCTGAACTTGTCCAATGTCAGAGAACGGGCTTTGTAATTGAAAATGCATTTTATAAAATCAGAACTGCTTTCATCTGGTATTAGCATCATCCTCAGGCGATCCAATCACAGAATACAGATGCACAAATGGTACAAAACCTTTTGAGTGACGCACTTATGAAATCAGAGCCCTCAATTAAATCAGATCATTGCATGTTAAAGTCATGAAAGGGAAGTTGTGTTGGACTTTTCTCCTCTATTGGGTCATATGTCGAGTGAAACGCTTCTGGAACAACAACAAATGTAGGCGGGGCTTGATTGTGTCTGTGGGGAGTTGATTGGATGGTTGTGGTTTGCTATTGGCTGAACTCATGTGAGTGACAGGTAGCCCCGCCTCCGTCATCAGAGAAGAAAAGAGAAGCTGCAGTTATTCTGATTCAAGGTTATTTAAAACAATAATTATGTTAATAAATCATATTTATAGATTTATATATCATATAATAAATAAATCATTTAGAATAAACACTGCAATATTCTATTACAAACAGGAATTCCCTTTTGATATCATGGGGACTTTAATATTGCTTGTAAACAAAGCCTTGTTGACAGATGCCGAACAAGCCATTCAGAAAGTTTTCTTGTCTCGAGGATGTTTGATCTAACAAGCCAGCGCAGGAGTTATTAGCCTATTATTATTACAATTTATTTATTTATTTATTAACGGGGTGCAAAGGCTAATCTATCAAATCGATAATGGTCTATAACCGGCAACGAATTTCATTATCGATTAATCGCGTATGCTGAAAACATCCGCCAGTCGCGTCACTTTACAGTGAATTGGGCGTTTCAACGGACGCAGTTTCAATGAGCTGGTGTGGGAAAGTGCAGTCCAAAACACGAGAAAGATTCATATTACGACTCATTTAACGCGACTAGCCCTGCCAGGTGCTTTGACCGTTGTGTGTGCTGTTTAAAGTGTTCGTTTCCCTTCCTATAACTTATATTTGACGGTTATATCATTACCTGTAATGTCAGAGTTTTTCCATCTTCAGGCTTCAGTGAACGAGCACCACGTGCGCATGCGCGTCAAACAGACGGAGCGCGCGAGTCTGATTTAAAATACATTTACCAAAAGTCATTGTACCTAACCCTATTATAAATAAAATAATAAAATACTGAAAATAATTGTTGCTTTGTTTATCTGATCAATAGAAGACATAATCGATTACAGATTAATCAATGATAAAATTGATAATTAGTTGTAGATTCCAAGAATCTCTATCAGCGTGTCTACGATAGAGAAAACAATCAAAATAATTTTCTCTATGGAGAAGTTACACTTAAATGGACAGTTCACCCCCAAAAAATGAAAAGTAGCCAATGTCATCATTTACTTTTTTGATTCTGACTTTCATTCATCTTCGAAACACACATTTAACAGATTTATAGGCATTTATTCGTATATAGAGCTCATCAAATGGAAGCTCAAACTGCTTGGATAAAAATGATTAAACAAAATAAAAAATATTTTCATTTGCGTTCCAAATATAGCAAAAAAAAAAAAACTTTCATACAGGTTTGGATCAACATGAGGGAATGAACTATACAGTGTTTTCATGGCACCCATGGTACATTAAAAAACCCTTTATTTCTACAAAGGACAGAGTCTTGAATATGTGCTTCAAGTTATTGATTCCATCATTTGTGTGTAAAAAAGGTCTGGGATGTAGCAGTCAGTGCGTGCTAGATAAATCAGACGTGTGGATAAATGGTGAAAAAGGAATGGAAATCACACTTTAGTGTATCAATTCACAAAAAGCACATATAGCCTGCTGAAACGTAGATCTGATTTCCCATGGGACTCTGGAGCGTGTCGAAGCGTGAGGTTCTGGAGTGGCTCGCCATCAGTGCGCTATTGTAAAGCTCGTCAAAAGAGGAGGTGTGCGTTAAAAAGCCCAGCATGCAAAGCGCACAGAGGGAACCATGGCAAGTTTTACAGCAAAGATATTCAGAACGCGTTCAGAAACACAACAGCTCCTTCTCATCCGCATATCAAGCTGAAGTTTAACCTCATGTACAGATAATACACACTCTCACCTGTCAATCATCTGCACTCATTTCTCAGCTTGTTTTCAATATTGCCTTCATGTCTTATTCTTTTTGCCTTTCTTGTTTACCTTTTTTCCTATATTAACAGGCTTCACTTCACTGTGAACAAGCAAGAATTTGAGAAATAAACTTTGACTTTGATTTGGTCCGAGTCTCAGAACTCATGCGACTCAGTACAGCCTTCAGGGACAGTTTATATCAAAACTGGAGAAACGCCTTCAAATACTGAAACTCTATCATGCCTTATGAAGATATTATCAATCACACTAATTCATGTTATTACGGAGTGTAATTGCATTTCTGCCTGTCTCGCTCAGTCCATCTTCTTCATGATTATTTCTGTATTTATTTCCCGGATGTTGACACTCTATAAATGTGCAGCACTTTGGCTTCTTCTCTTTGTCTTTCAGCCCTTCCATCCCCATTAATCCCCCAGAATCCTCACGACCCCCGAACACACAAAGACGCCGGCGCTCGGCTCGTGTGTGTGTCGAGTGCGAACACGTCCCTGCAGATCTCACAGGTCTGGATGAGAAAGATAAAGCGGAGAACACAAGACCTCACGCTTCTGTTCTGACACAAAGAACAGTCTTCAGAAACATCACAAACCACGGCTCTCGGACTCTGAAAAACTGCTAGTAAATCTGTGAGTAGATTTAACCAAGACCGAAACCTGCGGCGCTCCTCTTTAGTTTTACACTGCAGAGTTATATCGGCAAAGTGGGAATGTTTAGATTCTCCAGTTGCATGTAATTTGTTGATCTGATTTTCTCTCATATTCTCTGCACCTGTTGTGCTCTTGTTGAGTTGTTTGTGCGAATCTAGCGGTTTGGCCTCCGGATAATCCGCCCACACGCGAGCGCCGGGATCACACAGACGGCACTGAAGAACGGAGGAAAGTGGAAGAGAGCAGTTCGACTTCACATCAATACTTGCACTCAGTTACATAAACACACACACGAGCATCTCGCTCGCACATACAGAGCTGAATCTATTTTCAAATGCAGGAACTGGGATTTTGCATCCATACCTGCAATGAAATGCATTTGAAACACTTTTTTTTGCATTTGAAATGCATTTCAGACACTTTTCCAGTGCAAAAAACACTGGCCACCTGCAATTATTCCCTTTACCAGCGATTAAAAAAAACAAAAAAAAAAAAAAACAACAACTTTGAAACATTGAAACAATGAAACAATGAAACAATTTTCACTCAGCAACTGCTAGTAAATTTCACACAGGTAATTACAAAGTAACACAATTAGTTAAAGCTGACATTTCAAAGTTGAAAGACTGAAATAGTATTTTATTATTTCTTTCTGAAATAGTATAATATCTCCAAAAATATTTTTTCACAGTGAAATTCCCTTTTGATTGAGTGGTTATTGTTTGACTCTTTCACATAAAGCACATTTTTACATGTTTATGTGTTCTTTCATATATTTCCTGCTGAAGTAAAACTCCCCAAAAAACTCCTTTTTAGGTTACACTTTATTTTAAGGTGTCATTGTGACAGTGTAATTATAAATTTAAGTACTGAGTAATATTATTTAACAACATGTACTTACTATAGGGTTAGGGTAGGACTAGGGTTTAGTTGAGGGTTAGTTGCATGTAATTATGCATAATTTACTGTTGTTGTTATTATTATAGTAACATATGTAACAAGGACACTGTAAAATAAAGTGTTCCCCCCTTTTATTGATGAAGAGCAGAGTGTGACTGAATGCATCGTTCGTCTGCTCCGGTACTCAACAATTTTCACTCAGCAAATGCTAGTGAATTTCACAAGTAATTACAAAGTAACACATTGAGTTGAAGCTGACATTTCTAAGTAGAAAGACTGATATAGTATTTTCTTGTAAAACAATCTCCAAAAATAATTTTTCATAGTGAACCCCTAAATTCTCTTTTGATTGAGTGGTTATTGAAGCACATTTTTAAACATTCATGTGTTCTTTCATTTATTTCCTGCTGAAGGAAAACTCCCCAAAAACCTGCTTTTTAGGTTACACTTTATTTTAAGGTGTCATTGTTACAGTGCAATTATATATTTTATTACTGAGTAATATTATTTAACAACATGTAGGGTTGTTGATTTAGGGTTAGTTGCATGTAGTTATGCATAATTTACTGATATTACTATAATAACTACATGTAACAGATGTAACAAGGACACTGTAAAATAAAGTGTTTCCCCTTTGTATTGATGAAGTGCAGAGTGCGGCTGGCTGTGTGGTCCGGTACTCACCCTGGTACTCCTGTCCCGGGACGTATGCAGCGGGGCTCCCGTGGATCTGGAAGGTGAGCAGCACCTCTGCTCCCCCGTCGGCCCCTGAGGGCCCCTCCAGCTCTCCGTGATGATGAGTGCACAGGAAGAAGAAGGGGTTGAAGCGAGGATAGAAGCCGGCCGGAGCGCTTCCCAAATCCACGGCTCCGGCCGACACCAGCGCCAGCAGCAGGACGGCCTGAACCCTGAGCATCTCTGCTGCAGGAGCTCCAGGAGAGAGAGAGAGAGAGAGAGAGAGAGAGAGAGAAAGAGAGAGAGAGAAAGTGTGTGTGTGTGAGCGGGCAGGTGTGTGAGGGTCTCACAGGTGAGTGTGTGTCTGGTCTGTCCTCCCTTCACACACGGGGAGTTCAGAGGCTGGTGTTTTAGCCCCGCTCCGACACTTAAATAGCTCTCAACACTCCCTCCCTCCGCCTCTCTCTCCTCCCATCTCCCCTCCCTCTCTCTCTCCTTCTCTCTCTCTCTCTCTCTCACACTCTCTCTTGTACTCCCTCTCCCTCTCTCTTGTACTCTCTCTCTCTCTCTCCTTCTCTGTCTCTCACTCTCTCTAGTACTCCCTCTCTCTCCCTCTCTCCTTCTCTCTCTCTCCCTCTCTCTCTCTTTCTCTCTCTCTCTCTCTCTCTCTCATGCTCCCTATCTCTCCCTCCCTCTCTCCTTCTCTCTCTCTCTCTCTCTCTCTCTCTCTCTCTCTCTCTCTCTCTCTCTCTCTCTCTTCTCTCTCATACTCCCTATCTCTCCCTCCCTCTCTCCTTCTCTCTCTCTACCTCTCCCTCTCTCTCTCTCTCTCTCTCTCTCTCTCTCCCATCTCCCTCCCTCCCTCTCTCTTTATCTTTCTCTCTTTCTCCCATCCTCCTCCCTCCCTCCCTCCCTCCCTCTCTCTCTCTCTCTCTCTCTCTCTCTCTCTCTCTCTCTCTCATACTCCATCAAAAAGCCTCTCGTGTGTTTCCTCCCTGCCTCGTTTCTGTCAATCATTCTAATATGTCTGTGTGTTAGTGATTTGTCTCTCTCTTTAGTGCTGTTTTTTGTCCAAGAAAGCCTGCCTTTGTCTTTTTCTTCTCATCTCCCTCCATCCCCCAAAGCGGATTCCCTGCTTTTCCACCCAAAGATCACACCTCCTCCTCCTCGTCTCTCCTCGCCTCCTCCTCGTCTCTGATAGGACCCTCTCAAGCTCCGGCGCCTCTTTGTGCTCAATTCACTCATTTTGTTTCTTTTTGTTTTGCATTCTCTCAGCTCTCTTTCTGTGTGTATATATCTCAATGTTTCCCTTAAAATCCGACCTTCTCATATTCCCGTCTCTGTCTCTTAAACACACCCACACACACACAAACTCACACACTCACCCACACACACACACACACACACACACACACACTTCACACTTTCTCCATCTGTCTGCTCTTGTCTACGACTTTATATGATCCATCCAACTGAGACTTTAAAGATGAAATCTCTGATCCATATTCAAGCGTTTTGATTCTGGAAATGACAACTGCTATTACTTCTAACATTCGTTATCAATTGTCATGCAAAGTTCACGATAAGCAACTAAAATGACAAGAAAAATGATGAACTCCCACTATTCCTGACTGAACACACCCAGACATCTGCTCAAGTTTAATATAGAGATGTTTCACCAAATTGTTTCATTGACTGTCAAGTAACAAAGGAAAAACTTTGCACAACATTCTTCAGATTCATCCCATTCAGAAAGTCGAGAGCCGCTTGATCTGTGACAAACAGATTAAAGAATTCATGCATCTCTATTGTTTCCCAACAAACGGGTAAACAGCCTGAAGTATACAACAATATTTTAAACGTGTTTTTTCTTGGTTATGTGAACGTTAAATCAACATTCCATTTTATCATTCTTCAATCATTATGGGAACGTTACTTTTGAACGTTCTGAAAGTAGTAGAAACATTTAAAAAACATTAGACAAAGTTATGAACAAACATTCTTTCAATAATGTTAATAGAATGTTTGTTCAAAGTTATCTGAACATTGCATTTTAAAGGGACGAGACTCAGGAAGGGCCGCCTCGACGGGACGAGACTCAGGAAGGGCCGCCTCGACGGGACGAGACTCAGGAAGGGAGGCCTCGATGGGACGAGACTCGGGAAGGGAGGCCTCGACGGGACGAGACTCGGGAAGGGAGGCCTCGACGGGACAAGACTCAGGAAGGGAGGCCTCGACGGGACGAGACTCAGGAAGGGAGGCCTCGACGGGACGAGACTCAGGAAGGGAGGCCTCGATGGGACGAGACTCGGGAAGGGAGGCCTCGACGGGACGAGACTCGGGAAGGGAGGCCTCGACGGGACAAGACTCAGGAAGGGAGGCCTCGACGGGACGAGACTCAGGAAGGGAGGCCTCGACGGGACGAGACTCAGGAAAGGCGGCCTCGACGGGACGAGACTCAGGAAGGGAGGCCTCGATGGGACAAGACTCAGGAAGGGAGGCCTCGACGGGACGAGACTCAGGAAGGGAGGCCTCGATGGGACAAGACTCAGGAAGGGAGGCCTCGACGGGACGAGACTCAGGAAGGGAGGCCTCGATGGGACAAGACTCAGGAAAGGCGGCCTCGACGGGACGAGACTCAGGAAGGGAGGCCTCGATGGGACAAGACTCAGGAAGGGAGGCCTCGACGGGACGAGACTCAGGAAGGGAGGCCTCGACGGGACGAGACTCAGGAAGGGAGGCCTCGACGGGACGAGACTTTGGAAGGGCAGCGTCGACAGGACGAGACTCGGGAAGGGAGGCCTCGACGGGACGAGACTCAGGAAGGGAGGCCTCAATGGAACGAGACTCTGGAAGGGACGGGATGAAACTCGGAAAGGGAGGCCAAGACGGGATGAGACTCTGTAAGGGAGGCCTCGACGGGATGAGACTCTGGAAGGGAGGCCTCGACGAGACGAGAATCAGGAAGGGAGGCCTCGACGGGACGAGACTCAGGAAGGGAGGCCTCGACGGGATGAGACTTTGGAAGGGAGCCGTCGACAGGACGAGACTCGGGAAGGGAGGCCTCGACGGGACGAGACTCAGGAAGGGAGGCCTCAACGGAACGAGACTCTGGAAGGGACGGGATGAAACTCGGAAAGGGAGGCCAAGACGGGACGAGACTCTGTAAGGGAGGCCTCGACGAGACGAGACTCAGGAAGGGAGGCCTCAACGGAACGAGACTCTGGAAGGGACGGGACGAGACTCGGGAAGAGAGGCCTCGACGGGACGAGACTCAGGAAGGGAGGCCTCAACGGAACGAGACTCTGGAAGGGACGGTACGGGACGAGACTCGAAAAGGGAGGCCTCGACGGGACGAGACTCTGTAAGGGAGGCCTCGACGGGACGAGACTCTGGAAGGGAGGCCTCGACGGGACGAGACTCCGGAAGGGCAGCCTCGACGGGACGAGACTCCGGAAGGGAGGCCTTGACGGGACAAGACTCAGGTAGGGCAGCCTCGAAGGAACGAGACTCAGGAAGGGAGGACGAGACGGGACGAGACTCTGGAAGAGAGGCCTCGACAGGACGAGACTCTGTAAGGGAGGCCTGGACGGGACGAGACTCTGGAAGAGAGGCCTCGACAGGACGAGACTCTGTAAGGGAGGCCTCGACGGGACGAGACTCTGGAAGAGAGGCCTCGAAGGACAAGACTCTGGAAGGGAGGCCTTGATGGGACGAGACTCAGGAAGGGCAGCCTCGAAGGAACGAGACTCAGGAAGGGAGGCCTCGACGGGACAAGACTCAGGAAGAGAGGGCTCAACAGGACGAGACTCTGTAAGGGAGGCCTCGACGGGACGAGACTCTGGAAGGGAGGCCTCGACGGGACGAGACTCTGGAAGGGAGGCCTTGACGGGACGAGACTCAGGAAGGGCAGCCTCGACGGGACGAGACTCTGGAAGGGAGGCCTCGACGGGACGAGACTCTGGAAGGGAGGCCTTGACGGGACGAGACTCAGGAAGGGACGGGACGAGACTCAGGAAGGGAGGCCTCGACGGGACGAGACTCAGGAAGGGAGGCCTCGATGGGACGAGACTCTGGAAGGGACGGGACGAGACTCAGGAAGGGAGGCCTCGACGGGACGAGACTCAGGAAGGGAGGCCTCGACGGGACGAGACTCAGGAAGGGAGGCCTCGATGGGACGAGACTCTGGAAGGGACGGGACGAGACTCGGGAAGGGAGGCCTCGACGGGACGAGACTCAGGAAGGGAGGCCTCGATGGGACGAGACTCAGGAAGGGAGGCCTCGATGGGACGAGACTCTGGAAGGGACGGGACGAGACTCGGGAAGGGAGGCCTCGATGGGACGAGGCTCGGGAAGGGAGGCCTCGACGGGACGAGACTCAGGAAGGGAGGCCTCGATGGGACGAGACTCTGGAAGGGACGGGACGAGGCTCGGGAAGGGAGGCCTCGACGGGACGAGACTCAGGAAGGGAGGCCTCGATGGGACGAGACTCTGGAAGGGACGGGACGAGACTCGGGAAGGGAGGCCTCGACGGGACGAGACTCAGGAAGGGAGGCCTCGATGGGACGAGACACTGGAAGGGACGGGACGAGGCTCGGGAAGGGAGGCCTCGACGGGACGAGATTCGGAAAGGGCGCCCATCTTGGGACGAAGAATCAGGTGTGGCCGCCATCCTGGCTGGAGACTCTCTAGGGCTTAGGGATCAACAAGAACCGACAAAGACTGAGGGAGAACACAGGGAATATATACATGGGACAGACAAAGGACATTAAGAAGATAATTAACAACTCACAGCTGAACCAAATGAACACAGAAGGAGGTCCAAAAACAAACAGACATGTAACAAGAATAGAATAGAATAAAAAACAAAAATAGAATAGAATAGAAACAGAAATAGAATAGAAACAAGTAGAATAGAAACAGTAGAATAGAATAGAATAGAAACAAAGTAGAATGTAATAGAATTTAATCGAATCGAATAGATTAGAATCTAAACAAACAGAAATAGAATAGAATAGAATAGAATAGAATAGAATAGAATAGAATAGAATAGAATAAAAAACAGAAATAGAATAGAATAGAAACAGAAATGGTATAGAAACAGAAGTGTAATAGAATAGAAACAGAAATAGAATAGACAGAGAACTAGAATAGAATAGAATAGGATAGAAATAGAATAGAATAGAATATAAACAAACAGAAATAGAATAGAATAGAATAGAATAAAAAACAGAAATAGAATAGAATAGAAACAGAAATAGTATAGAAACAGAAGTGTAATAGAATAGAAACAGAAATAGAATAGACAGAGAAGTAGAATAGAATAGAATAGGATAGAAATAGAATAGAATAGAATATAAACAAACAGAAATAGAATAGAATAGAATATAATAGAATAGAGGAGGAGGCGGCAGAGACTTTGTCACTTTGACAGCTCAATGACTGCTGCTTATATACGCTCGAGATGATGATTGACAGGACTGAATGATTAGGCTCCTCCCCAACCTACGTTTATGATTTTACCGTGACATTTCCAAACAGTATGTGGCTTAAATAACCAGATGCATTAAACACCTGCTGAAGTGCTTTGCCTGATCGGATCTGTCTCGAATGCATTTCAGACGCATTCAAACCTGTTTTTTTTTTCTTTCAGGATCAGTTTTTTTATCCCTCTGGGGTCCTTCGTTTAACAGTCACACTTGGGACCTTCGGGTCCAAATGGACCCGGAGGGCGGAATTAATATATATAAAAAGAAATCATAATTTTTTTTTTTTTACTTGTCTTTTATAAAATTTTTCTTTTCTTTTTTGGTGTTTTGAGATAATTTTATAATTTATAATTAATATTTATGCAATAATTATGACCCATTTTTTCCCATTGAATATAATAGAATTTTTTTATGTTATTTTTATTTTATTTTTATTAAAGCTGTATTTCATTTTAGAGTCAAGCCTAGGCCTCATGAAAGCAATTTTTTAAATGAGATGGGCGCCAACTGGTGGACACACTGAGCATTTTTATCACGCAATAGCACATTTTTACCACTAGTGGATTTACAGCTCTCTGTAGAAAGGCTTGCGAATCTAGTGATTTTTGCCTGAACAGATTTAGTCTGTTTTGCACTCTTGATGTTTTAGAGATTCACCCCTTCACTGTTGAGTCCTTTTTTTCTGCATCCTGGCTGATTTGTAGATTGTATGCACAAAAAAACTCTGTGTTTTCATATTTTTGACAATTTCCCATTCATTTCCTATGGGGGTCATTTTTGACCAAAGAGCAGAAGTGTGATGACCACTTAGCATGCTTGGATCATGACCTCAATATTTTTTGTGTGTTCACATACCTAATACCATAAAAGTCACCTAGTTTCGTAACATTCCGATGAAGCTGTGCTTTTTAAAAATTCAAAACAGATTTTTGTAATCTGAATTTATTAGTGTGTATGTGTATAAAAGTGTGTTTGTGTGTGTGTGTGTGTGTGTGTGTGTGTGTGTGTGTGTGTGTGTGTGTGGATGTGTCTGTTTTGCACTCTTGATGTTTTATAGATTCACCCCTTCACTGTTGTGTGCTTTTTTTCTGGATCGTGGCTGATTTGTAGATTGTACGCACAAAAAAACTCTGTATTGTCACATTTTTGCCAATTTCCCATTCATTTCCTATGGCGGGTCCATTTGGACCCGAAGGTCCTGAGTGTGACTATTTTTTTTACAACCACTTAGACTATTCAAATCCTGTCCCCAATTTTTTTGGGTGTTCATATACCAAGTACCAACAAAGTCACCAAATTTCAGACCATTCCGATGAAGCTATGATTTTTTACATTTTTTTATTTAAACGCTTCGGGTCCATTTGGACCCGAAGGACCCCAGAGGGTTTTTTATCCAATCAGTGATAATGTATTGAATGACCGAATGTAAATCGACCCGATGTCGAGCACTTGCAAATCACTCTTAAAAAACTGGCAGCCCATTAAACTCTTAATATTCTGCCTGAAGGTCCACATTCACATTCAATGTCACCTCTTCAGCACTGCGAGCAGATGAGATTATGCCTGTCCTGTTTTATGGAGACAGCACTAATACGTAATTACAGACTATTGTCATTATGACAGAGAGAAAAGGGAAACGTATAATCTGCATATTGTTTCCAGAAGGAGCCACCGTCTGACCCTCTGAATCAGGGCATTTAGAAGAGAGGAAATAAATGCATGTCAGATGACAAATGATCAACAAGAGTTTGACTTTTCTGAGTATTTTCATCTACTGATCCATCCATATTAAATGACAGCATGTCATTCTCGTCTAATTGTTATGAAGTTTCTCTCAGCCGAAGACAGCACTATCGTTCTCCATTATGGAAACTAGGTCAGGGAGATCGAGATCTGGTCTTGGGAATGGAGAGGGGCGGTGGGGTGGACGAGGGCTTTGGGGCAGTAATTATTTTTATCTTCATTAAGTTCTACCTCAAGGTTGTAACAGAGCCTTTGACATCTGCAGTTTCAGTTCAATCCCTCAGCCCGAGTTCTGCTGCCATCTCTCTCTCTTCTGCTGCCAAACATCGTCTCAGTCAGGAGGAAAAGAGTTTGGAGGGAAACAGAGAGATATGATTGTCAAGGACGTGCAGTTTCACACACACACACACACACACACACACACACACACACACACACACACACACACTCACACACTCAAACACACATGTCATGTATGCCCTTGGAGCCACATGCCCTGCATACATGCTTGAGAGTTGTTACATTTACATTTAATCATTTGGCAGACGCTTTTGTCCAAAGTGACTTACAAATGAGGAGAACAATAGAAGCAGTCAAACCAACAACAGGGAAACAATATGCAAGTGCTGTGACGAGTCAGTTAGACTATCGCAGGACACTTAGCAAGGTTTTTTAAATAGATATATAGAATAGTGAATGTTAGTGTTAATGGTTCAAATGTTGAGAAAAAAGATGCGTCTTCATCAGTTTCTTTCAGTGGCTAAAGACTCAGCGGCTCAGGTTGAGTTCAGCAGGTCATTCCCCCAGCAGGGAACGTGACAGCTACCATCGGATCATCTGGAGTGAGAGGTAGAGGTGTGTGTCATCAGCGTAGCAGTGATGGGAAAAGCCATGTTTCTGAATGACAGATCCCTGTGATGACATGTAGATGGAGAAGAGAAGCGGTCCCAGCACTGAGCCCTGAGGCACTCCAGTAGACAGAGGATGGGTCTCAGGCTACGTTCAGATTGTCAGTCCAAATCAGATTTTTGTGCAAATCCAACAGAATTAGCAAATGTGAACAGCAAAAAATCACATGAAATGCGATTTCAAGTTACATCCATATGTGGTTTGAAATCCTATTCAAATCGCATTTCTGGAAATCCGTTTGAGTCTGAACGCTCTGATCGGATTTTGAGTGGTTTATGTGACTTTCTCACGCCACGTAAAACGCATACGTCAGACATTGTTGTAGGAAATTTGCGGAAAGTCACTGCCGAACTAATGCTTTGTTGTTGCAAATATAACGGAGACATGTTTTGAAACCGGTGGAGACGACAGCGCGGGGAAAAGCCGCTCATCCCAGCCTCCGGTTTTGCCGCGGTCTCATAAGACGCATAGTCCAGAACGGCGGATACACATTTCCATGTTGTAAAATGTAAATAAGACAACATCTCTATTGCAAACTCCTCCATGTTGTGGTTGTTGTTGTTTTTGGCGTATTCTTACCAACGCAACGCCATTGCCATAGAAACCAAAGCAGATATTCCGGAAAACGAAAGAGCTGGACATACACATCGGATCTGAACAGTTGCGATACACAGTGTGGACATCAGTCATTTTACATTGGTTGAACACGACTCGTTCAAGTGTTTTAGTAATGAATATTGATAACAATCATATTAATAAATTAATTAACATGGTTCTGTCATTTAATTATGAAACTGAATTCAGTGTTAATGAATTGTTTTCTGATATTACTGTGATTAGCAGTTTGCAATGTAAAAACAAAATTAAACTTCAATACAAACTCAAAGTAAAGATCTCAGCAGGTTTAGCCGAAATGCAGTAACCAAGCAACACAAAACTGTGGCAAAAATGAATTAATAAATAGGTTTGACATGGTTGCTGAGGGCAACCGAACATGTTTAGCCTTGATTTCACGTGTCTGAGAAGATAAAGAGTCTGAGGAAAGGTTAAATGGTTATTTGTAGACAGGTGTGGAAGAATTAAATCACTTTCCTGAACTGTGGCTCCAGTTCTGAAGGGTCAAGGCAGAGTTTATCCTCACAAATCCTGAACAGAAAACCTTTCCGAAGGTCATTTTTATCAGTCTTTCTTTTTATATCAATGGCATTGTAGAATATTTCAGGTTCAGTAAAGTTTCAATCAACAGCATAAATGTGGATGATCACATGTAAATATAAGATCCAAAGCTGTCTAAGACATCGTTTTCACCGTTTCATTGTTTTTGGGCATTAAATTGTCAAAGTTGTAAAATTAGATATAACTATAACATTGATTCAATTTTTATTTTTAAGTAAATGTTATGAATGAAGCAGCTCATAAACATCCTATAAGTAAGTTAATGTGGATCTGCTGACTGATAGGACGCACTGTTCTCAACAAGGACAGAATGGGTGAATTATAAATGTGACTGATGACACTGACAATATATTACAAAACCATAAAGACGTTTCTGAAATCTACTCTGGACTATTATTGGCTTTTTGTATAGCTAGATAAAAGTCAAACTCAGCAGTTGTTGTCAGTAGGCCTATAATAAGGCTTGTTGAATCTGGTACTAAAAAAAAAAAAAAAAAAAAGAAGCTCATTCGTCGCCACCTACTGGTGTAAAGATGTAGACTATAATGCTATAATACTTATAATGCATTATAACTGTTGTTATGAGAATTCATGAGATGATACAACATATCATGAGGTGTTTTATAAGGCATTATGCATAAATGTATAATGAATTATACAGGCCTCAGAGAAAGTGTTACCAAAAATAGTCACACAAGCAAACTTTGTAAATGATGTCTTGCGATGTATTGAGCTAAAAATCAAGATTCTTTATTGGCAACATCGATGGTTCAATGAAGAATCTGTAGCATCCATAGAACTTTTCCATTGCACTGAAGGATCTTTATAGTGGAAAAGGTTATTTAGATTATTAAAATGTTCTTCACACTGAGAAAAACGGAAAGATCTGAAAGATCTAATTCTATATAGATAGATAGATAGATAGATAGATAGATAGATAGATAGATAGATAGATAGATAGATAGATAGATAGATAGATAGATAGATAGATAGATAGATAGATAGATATATAGATAGATAGATAGATAGATAGATAGATAGATAGATAGATAGATAGATAGATAGATAGATAGATAGATAGATAGATAGATAGATAGATAGATAGATAGATAGATAGATAGATAGATAGATAGATAGATAGATAGATAGATAGATAGATAGATAGATGACTGTAATATACACAGGAGAAGAGAGAGACTCGCGCCATCTAGTGGCCGCTGAAGACACTGTAGTTTAACTCCACAGATGAATATAGAATATGAATATGAAGGAAGTGGGAAAATTCATTGTATTTATGAGTTACAGTCTGGAGGGGATAAAAGTTCGATTATATGAGGAAAATATCTGATGGTTTTTTTTAAACATTTTACATATGAGGGAAGAATTAAACACTAAAGTCGGTTAAGGTATTTATCTGACAAAATTGTTTGTTGTCAAAAAAGGCAAACAACAGAAACAGGTTTTATTTTTAATATGCAGAAAAATGCACAGAAAAGCAAACACTGAATACAACATAATCAATTATTAATATGTTGTTGGAACTCACTTGTTTTTGCATGTGTTCATAATTTCTTTGTATGACAGCCTGGCCAAAAATGATGTTGCTCAAAATGTCATGTTATTATCACAAATAAAACAATCGACTCTAATCACAACTATGTGACTATACTCTTGAATACTATTTGAATGAAGGGTGGAGATGTAGATGACTTCTGCCCTGCTGTGTGTGTGTGTGTGTGTGTGTGTGTGTGTGTGTGTGTGTGTGTGTGTGCGTGTGTGTGTGTGTGTGTAGAGCTGGAGTGTGTGTGTGTGTGTGTGTGTGTGTGTGTGTGTGTGTGTGTGTGTGTGTGTGTGTGTAGAGCTGGAGTGTGTGTGTGTGTGTGTGTGTGTGTGTGTGTGTGTGTGTGTGTGTGTAGAGCTGGAGTGTGTGTGTGTGTGTGTGTGTGTGTGTGTGTGTGTGTGTGTGTGTGTGTGTGTGTGTGTGTAGAGCTGGAGTGTCTGTGTGTGTCTGTGTGTGTGTGTGTGTGTGTGTGTGTGTGTGTGTGTGTGTGTGTGTGTGTGTATGTGTGTGTGTGTGTGTGTGTGTGTGTGTGTGTGTGTGTGTGTGTGTGTGTGTGTGTGTAGAGCTGGAGTGTGTGTGTGTGTGTGTGTGTGTGTGTGTGTGTGTGTGTGTGTGTGTGTGTGTGTGTGTGTGTGTGTGTGTGTGTAGAGCTGGAGTGTGTGTCTGTGTGTAGAGCTGGAGTGTGTGTCAGTGTGTAGAGCTGGAGTGTGTGTCAGTGTGTAGAGCTGGAGTGTGTGTGTGTGTGTGTGTGTGTGTGTGTGTGTGTGTGTGTGTGTGTGTGTGTGTGTGTGTGTGTGTGTGTGTGTGTGTGTGTAGAGCTGGAGTGTGTGTGTGTGTGTGTGTGTGTGTGTGTGTGTGTGTGTGTGTGTGTGTGTGTGTAGAGCTGGAGTGTCTGTGTGTGTGTGTGTGTGTGTGTGTGTGTGTGTGTGTGTGTGTGTGTGTGTGTGTGTGTGTGTGTGTGTGTGTGTGTGTGTGTGTGTGTGTGTGTGTGTGTGTGTGTGTAGAGCTGGAGTGTGTGTCTGTGTGTAGAGCTGGAGTGTGTGTCTGTGTGTGTGTGTGTGTGTGTGTGTGTGTGTGTGTGTGTGTGTGTGTGTGTGTGTGTGTAGAGCTGGAGTGTGTGTGTGTGTGTGTGTGTGTGTGTGTGTAGAGCTGGAGTGTGTGTCAGTGTGTAGAGCTGGAGTGTGTGTCTGTGTGTGTGTGTGTGTGTGTGTGTGTGTGTGTAGAGCTGGAGTGTGTGTCTGTGTGTAGAGAGTGTGTTTTCACTGTATTACTGAAGCTCATTCTGGTCACACACACACACACACACACACACACACTGATGGACGTGGCTCTGGGCTCCTCTCATTACAGCAGGGATGAGCTGATGAAGAGCCGTGAACACACACATCTGTCAGACTCTGAGGCTGTAACCTGAAGGTCAGCGGGTCAGATGCTCTTTCCCAGAAATCAATACATGATTAGATCCTCAGTCCCGACCCAAAGGACAGCCAGAGATATCTCAATGAAGATAAAGAAGGTTCACCATCGCCATATAGTTATAAATGTTCCCGATAGTAGCAGCCATTATTCCCATCTGACAGGCCATCATTTCAGAATCATAAAGAAAACATTGTATTCATGTAAAAATGGCAGATTTGAGAATGTTGTAATGAATCTTCAGAGGGTTATGATGATGATGTCGAGATCGAACACAGATGACTGTACTTACAGTAGAACCGCAGGCTTTATGATTATTAAACAGCCTCTGCAACACTTTATCACGATCATGAAGTTAACATATAAAAACATATTACAGACATTTCAGCATTTATTGACATAACATATACAATAGTGTTCAGACGCCCGGCCTGGGAAACCGACATCTCCACCCTTTATTCAGATATTATTATAAATGTGTTTGAGATTGTGTAGTCATATTGCGTAGTTGTTCTTGGAGTTGATTGTTTAATTTGTCATAAAAACGCAATAAAACATTTTGTGCAACATCATTTATTATGAGCACATGCAAAAACAAGAGAGAACCAAGAAAATATTAATAACTGATTATGTTGTATTCAATGCGTTTTCCTCTCTGCTTTTTGTTTTTCCAAGCATTTTTTTGCACAGTAAAACAAAACTCGTAGCTGTAGTTTGTCTTTTTTGGCAAGTAATTTTGTCAGATAAATACCAATTTTAGTATTTAATTCTTTCCTCATATTTAAAATATTTAAAAAAATGTATTTTCCTCATATTTTGAGCTTTTAATTTAACTTGTAGGGTCACTGTAAACAAATATCTCCTCTGTTCGGCACTTTTGGACACGACTGTATGTCTATAATAAAAGCATTTAAGTATAAATGCATAAACTTAAACAGGATATGTTTTTGTAAGTCTATGATCAACAGAAAACTAAAGTTAGATGAGGAATATCATTTATGGTTCCATGTGGAAGGAAACATTGATCATTGGGAAATATCTTCGATCAGCCACAGTAAAAGCATCTTTGTTCACCGTCACATGATATTCTTATGATGCGATGTGTAACGAGGTCTCAAGATAATGAAGCTGAAAACAGCAACATGCTAGCAGAAGATTAACATTTAGGAAACGTTTTAATAGATATATAAAATGTTTGTACAAATAGACACAACAGAGTGGACATGTTATCTTTACGCTATTAAGACTTCTAAAAACGAGGAAAAGAGAGGAAAGAGTTTATTCCTACTTTAAGTTGCTTTCCCTCCAAGGAAATGATGTCACTTCTAGCAAGTCATGTGATTTAAGTCATATGAGACAAATTCATAACACACGGAAAAAAAAAAGCTTAAATCAATAAAAAGTATTTTGTCAAAGAGAAAAGAGTCAAAATACTCACTAAACTCAATTGTTTAGAACTGTAACCTTTATTTCAAAGCGAAGTTGAGAAATCGTGATTGGGAACATGGGAAATTGCCTTGGGTACCAATCTTTATGAGCTCAGGGAATACTTTAATTCAATAATCAACTTTAAACACTCTACTGACTATAAGTAACTTTGCAACTACATGTTAACTAGCTCTCATTAGAGTATTAGTAGACTGTTAGGTTCAGGGTAGGAGAATGAGTTGACCTGTAGTTGTAAAGTTACTTCTAGTCAGTAGAATATCTGTAGAGGAGCATCAGAATAAAGAGTTATCAGATATTAACATCAGTCTACTAATACTCTAATGACTGATAGTTGACATGGAGTCGCACAGTTACTCAGAGTTAGAACATCTGAACTGTTGAAAAAGTGAAACTGAACTGGTGTTGAACATCTGATGGAAACATGTGGCATGAAATTTGATTAACATTTTATGTAACACATGCAGTATAGTTTCACAGGGACATAAAATCCACCAAACTGTAGAAACGAGCCTCGTTTGTGTCCATGAGACTGAGCAAGACTATGAGGAAGAGCATGAGACTGAGGAAGAGCATGAGACTGAGGAAGAGCATGAGACTGAGGAAGAGCATGAGACTGAGGAAGAGCATGAGACTGAGGAAGAGCATGAGACTGAGGAAGAGCATGAGACTGAGGAAGAGCATGAGACTGAGGAAGAGCATGAGACTGAGGAAGAGCATGAGACTGAGGAAGAGCATGAGACTGAGGAAGAGCATGAGACTGAGGAAGAGCATGAGACTGAGCATGAGACTGAGGAAGAGCATGAGACTGAGGAAGAGCATGAGACTGAGGAAGAGCATGAGACTGAGGAAGAGCATGAGACTGAGGAAGAGCATGAGACTGAGGAAGAGCATGAGACTGAGGAAGAGCATGAGACTGAGGAAGAGCATGAGACTGAGGAAGAGCATGAGACTGAGGAAGAGCATGAGACTGAGGAAGAGCATGAGACTGAGGAAGAGCATGAGACTGAGGAAGAGCATGAACAGAGTCCGAGAGACTCAAACACACCCACAGATGACAGCATTTAAGATCAACACACATTTAATGAAGCTCAGATAAATAAAAGTGAACATTAAAATAATTTCACACAGCTTTTAAAGTCTCATTAGCAGATGAGTGCTGTGTTTCGTCCATGTCTCTTAAGATCATCATCATCATCATGTCCATCCCGCAAACACACTTACAGCGATAGCAGTCACTGCGAGCAGAGCCGGGTCGTGCGTAATGCGCGGGCACGAGTTACAGTAGCGGGAACCACAGCACGAGTACGTAAGGGTGACGTTGTTCCCCCGGAACACAGATGTCGCGGGTCGCGCGCAGTCGCTCGGGCTCACGCAGCCCTTGGAGAAGAGCAGGGTCGCGTGTCCGTAGCGTCCGCGCGCAGTGAAGCACAGCTCCCGCGGCGCGCACTCGGACAGCACGTGCTTACAGGTTCTGTTGTATGACGTCAGAGGACAGAAGTAACAGAAGAGGGTTTGACAGAGGACTCCAGGCTGGAGACACACAACCAGGAACACCAAACATGAGATGCTCTGAAGACCAGCTTTAGACCACATTCTGTCCCAGAAAGAACACACAAGTGCACCGCAACAAACAGCTTTCAAACCAGAGCTCATGCATGTGTGTAAAATACTAAACACACATCCAAGAACAGGTGTGAGCTGTTGCCTTCATTACCTTAATCACCTCAATTAGACACTGTCACCTGACCTGGTGGAGGCTCTCAGTTCATCTCAGTTCATCCCCTGAACATCTCAGTTCATCTCAGTTCATCTCAGTTCAACCCCAGAACATTTCAGTTCATCTCAGTTCATCCCCAGAACATCTCAGTTCATCTCAGTTCATCTCAGTTCAACCCCAGAACATTTCAGTTCATCTCAGTTCATCCCCAGAACATCTCAGTTCATCTCAGTTCATCCCCTGAACATCTCAGTTCATCTCAGTTCATCTCAGTTCAACCCCAGAACATTTCAGTTCATCTCAGTTCATCCCCAGAACATCTCAGTTCATCTCAGTTCATCTCAGTTCAACCCCAGAACATTTCAGTTCATCTCAGTTCATCCCCAGAACATTTCAGTTCATCTCAGTTCATCCCCAGAACATCTCAGTTCATCTCCAGAACATCTCAGTTCATCCCCAGAACATCTCAGTTCATCTCAGTTCATCCCCAGAACATCTCAGTTCATCCCCAGAACATCTCAGTTCATCTCAGTTCATCTTCAGAACATCTCACTTCATCTCAGTTCATCACAGTTCATCTCCAGAACATCTCAGTTCATCCCCAGAACATCTCATTTCATCCCCAGAACATCTCAGTTCATCTCAGTTCATCTCCAGAACATCTCAGTTCATCTCAGTTCATCTCAGTTCATCCCCAGAACATCTTAGTTCATCTCAGTTCATCTCCAGAACATCTCAGTTCATCTCCAGAACATCTCAGTTCATCCCCAGAACATCTCATTTCATCCCCAGAACATCTCAGTTCATCTCAGTTCATCTCAGTTCATCTCCAGAACATCTCAGTTCATCCCCAGAACATCTCATTTCATCCCCAGAACATCTCACTTCATCTCAGTTCATCTCAGTTCATCTCCAGAACATCTCAGTTCATCCCCAGAACATCTCATTTCATCCCCAGAACATCTCAGTTCATCTCAGTTCATCTCCAGAACATCTCAGTTCATCTCAGTTCATCTCAGTTCATCCCCAGAACATCTTAGTTCATCTCAGTTCATCTCCAGAACATCTTAGTTCATCTCCAGAACATCTCAGTTCATCTCCAGAACATCTCAGTTCATCCCCAGAACATCTCAGTTCATCTCAGTTCATCTCCAGAACATCTCAGTTCATCTCAGTTCATCTCAGTTCATCCCCAGAACATCTTAGTTCATCTCAGTTCATCTCCAGAACATCTTAGTTCATCTCCAGAACATCTCAGTTCATCTCCAGAACATCTCAGTTCATCCCCAGAACATCTTAGTTCATCTCAGTTCATCTCCAGAACATCTCAGTTCATCTCAGTTCATCTCAGTTCATCCCCAGAACATCTTAGTTCATCTCAGTTCATCTCCAGAACATCTTAGTTCATCTCAGTTCATCTCCAGAACATCTTAGTTCATCTCCAGAACATCTCAGTTCATCTCCAGAATATCTCAGTTCATCTCCAGAACATCTCAGTTCATCTCAGTTCATCTCAGTTCATCCCCAGAACATCTTAGTTCATCTCAGTTCATCTCCAGAACATCTTAGTTCATCTCAGTTCATCTCAGTTCATCTCCAGAACATCTTAGTTCATCTCCAGAACATCTCAGTTCATCTCCAGAATATCTCAGTTCATCTCCAGAACATCTCAGTTCATCTCAGTTCATCCCCAGAACATCTTAGTTCATCTCAGTTCATCTCAGTTCATCTCAGTTCATCTCAGTTCATCCCCAGAACATCTTAGTTCATCTCAGTTCATCTCCAGAACATCTCAGTTCATCTCCAGAACATCTCAGTTCATCTCCAGAACATCTCAGTTCATCCCCAGAACATCTTAGTTCATCTCAGTTCATCTCAGCTCATCTCCAGAACATCTCAGTTCATCTCAGTTCATCTCCAGAACATCTCAGTTCATCTCAGTTCATCTCCAGAACATCTCAGTTCATCTCCAGAACATCTTAGTTCATCTCAGTTCATCTCCAGAACATCTCAGTTCATCTCAGTTCATCTCAGTTCATCCCCAGAACATCTCAGTTCATCTCAGTTCATCTCAGTTCATCTCAGTTCATCTCCAGAACATCTCAGTTCATCCCCAGAACATCTCAGTTCATCTCAGTTCATCTCCAGAACATCTCAGTTCATCTCAGTTCATCCCCAGAACATCTTAGTTCATCTCAGTTCATCTCAGTTCATCCCCAGAACATCTTAGTTCATCTCAGTTCATCTCCAGAACATCTTAGTTCATCTCCAGAACATCTCAGTTCATCTCCAGAACATCTCAGTTCATCCCCAGAACATCTTAGTTCATCTCAGTTCATCTCCAGAACATCTCAGTTCATCTCAGTTCATCCCCAGAACATCTTAGTTCATCTCAGTTCATCTCCAGAACATCTCAGTTCATCTCAGTTCATCTCTGTTCATCCCCAGAACATCTTAGTTCATCTCAGTTCATCTCCAGAACATCTTAGTTCATCTCAGTTCATCTCCAGAACATCTTAGTTCATCTCCAGAACATCTCAGTTCATCTCCAGAACATCTCAGTTCATCTCAGTTCATCTCCAGAACATCTCAGTTCATCTCAGTTCATCTCAGTTCATCCCCAGAACATCTTAGTTCATCTCAGTTCATCTCCAGAACATCTTAGTTCATCTCAGTTCATCCCCAGAACATCTTAGTTCATCTCAGTTCATCTCCAGAACATCTCAGTTCATCTCAGTTCATCTCCAGAACATCTCAGTTCATCTCAGTTCATCTCAGTTCATCCCCAGAACATCTTAGTTCATCTCAGTTCATCTCCAGAACATCTTAGTTCGACTCCAGAACATCTCAGTTCATCTCCAGAACATCTCAGTTCATCCCCAGAACATCTTAGTTCATCTCAGTTCATCTCAGTTCATCTCCAGAACATCTTAGTTCATCTCAGTTCATCTCCAGAACATCTCAGCTCATCTCCAGAACATCTCAGTTCATCTCAGTTCATCTCCAGAACATCTCAGTTCATCTCAGTTCATCTCCAGAACATCTCAGTTCATCTCCAGAACATCTTAGTTCATCTCAGTTCATCTCCAGAACATCTCAGTTTATCTCCAGAACATCTCAGTTCATCTCCAGAACATCTCAGTTCATCTCCAGAACATCTCAGTTCATCTCAGTTCATCTCAGTTCATCTCCAGAACATCTCAGTTCATCTCCAGAACATCTCATTTCATCCCCAGAACATCTCAGTTCATCTCAGTTCATCTCCAGAACATCTCAGTTCATCTCCAGAACATCTCAGTTCATCTCAGTTCATCCCCAGAACATCTCAGTTCATCTCAGTTCATCTCCAGAACATCTCAGTTCATCTCAGTTCATCTCCAGAACATCTCAGTTCATCTCCAGAACATCTTAGTTCATCTCAGTTCATCTCCAGAACATAGAATAGAATAGAATGAGGCATTTATATAGCGCTTTCATATGTACTACTGTACACCCAAAGCGCTTTACAATCATATCAGGGGTCTCTCCTCAACCACCACCAGTGTGTAGCATCCACTTGGATGATGCGACGGCAGCCACAGAACAACGGCGCCAGTTCATCTCAGTTCATCTCCAGAACATCTCAGTTCATCTCAGTTCATCTCCAGAACATCTCAGTTCATCTCCAGAACATCTCAGTTCATCTCAGTTCATCTCAGTTCATCTCCAGAACATCTCAGTTCATCTCCAGAACATCTCATTTCATCCCCAGAACATCTCAGTTCATCTCAGTTCATCTCCAGTTCATCTCAGTTCATCCCCAGAACATCTCAGTTCATCTCAGTTCATCTCAGTTCATCTCCAGAACATCTCAGTTCATCTCAGTTCATCTCCAGACAATCTCAGTTCATCTCCAGAACATCTTAGTTCATCTCAGTTCATCTCCAGAACATCTCAGTTCATCTCCAGAACATCTCAGTTCATCTCCAGAACATCTCAGTTCATCTCAGTTCATCTCCAGAACATCTCAGTTCATCTCCAGAACATCTCAGTTCATCTCAGTTCATCTCAGTTCATCTCCAGAACATCTCAGTTCATCTCCAGAACATCTCATTTCATCCCCAGAACATCTCAGTTCATCTCAGTTCATCCCCTGGAACATCTCAGTTCATCCCCAGAACATCTCAGTTCATCTCCAGAACATCTTAGTTCATCTCCAGAACATCTCAGTTCATCTCCAGAACATCTCAGTTCATCTCAGTGCACAACAAAACATGATGTTTCCTTCTTGGCAAAATAAACTCCAACATCTTTTGAAAGTGTGTGAACACACAATCGCTGTACAGATTTTACTTTCTGAAATCATGTCTGTATTCATCTACTGAATGTGTGAATTTTAATGTGGTTTTAAACTATTGAAGCACAAGAAGACGCACTCGCCTCTCATATAGAGCTAGTGTCTTTTTGCAAAACATTTTGTTACAGCTGAATACATAAATCAGTCAGCAGCCTAATAAACTCTGGCTACATGAGGAACTTGCTTATGGCCTAAACAAAAATATTAGCAAAAACAACTAGACTTACTAATATATATTTCAAACATTATTAAAGAACACTAAACAGTTAGTAATAAAATAAGAACAAAAAATAAACAAATTAGCAAAAGCATAAATAAATACAACTGTTCAAGAAATCAAATATAGTCAAACGTAAAATAAAGCCGTTCTTTTTATAAATAAAATATAGATTAATCCTTATTAAAGTAACAAAAGTTGTTCAGTCGTGATCAATGAGTTTACTAGGATATTTTGACATAATTTTGTGTGTATTTGTCGGTTCAAGTGCAAAAAGACTCGAAAGAAAACTCAGTGTTTGTGCACGAGACTAGATACATGTGTTTGATATCTAAACGTTTGACTTTTGCAATTTATTTTTAAGCTCTTGGAAAGGGAAGCATTTTCTCTCATGGATCCAGTCGCTTAAAAGAAGAAGCAAAGTGCAAATATATGCAAACCCACGTGAACTTTAAAGACAGACTGAAATGATCTGAGAAGACCTTTGCTCAAGCTGAAACCATAGGGTTTATTGATCATAAAACTAAATTATCCTAATTTAGAATATGGAAGATAATGGACAAAAACAAGACTTCTGATAAAGGTTTATATCTTATAGCTGAAAGGAGCAAAGTGAAATAATTCTATCTGATGTTATGCAGTTCAAAGTAAAATACATCTTTAAAATGTCTCACTTAATTCTGTTCAATTTTACTTTTGTGCAATTCAAAGTAAAACGCTGGGATTGGAATCAGCAGAACTTCTTGTGCAAGATTTATAATTATCCCAAAACTTCAGGTTTAGGGGTGGACCTTCATAAGGAAAATAATGTTTCAGCATAAATCATATTGTACAAATATGAAAATCACTAACTCTTAAAGACTCAGATCATCATGAGATCAGGTTTACAAAACCGGTCAGTGCAAAAGTGGTGAACATGCACTCGGTTTTTAAAATTACGTTTAATTTTTCCAACCTTTTTTGAATAAAATGATCTTCTTACCCACTTTAATTAAAATGCGTAATAGGAGATGGAGACTGGTATAGAAATGAGTCAGTTTAATTAACAAAACAAATGAAAGGATATTTAAGCTGATGTCCATGGTTTAGTGTCCCACTCTTTCTGAATATACAAAGATTTGGTTTACATATATTTAATCCAGGGTAACAGTGTATCATATGCACACAAAAATCATTTCTGTGTATAAATGGCACGACAGATACAATGCGTGCTATAGATACGTGCTAGAGATCGTGTTGATGTATTACATATAGTTTAACACACAGTAGTTTCGGGACATGAGGGAAAACTGTCAAAACTTGAATATAAATAGTGCAAAACCATTAATTATCCTGTAGCCTGAGAGGCTGCAGTCGTTCAACAGACAGAACAACTAATATTATTCAAAATAACCTTTATTCCACAATAATTTCCCACATAACGGTGTCATTTCAGCATCTAACTGAACCACACTAACCATGAGGACTCAAACATGCTTTATTTAACAGGTTCATCAGTTCGCTGACTGTAAACCAGCTGATAATGTCCATTTCAGCTTTACTAATAAAATTGTAAAAGTTTAAATACAAGCCATCATGTGCGCGCGACATTTGCTCGAGTCACCCGCTCAATGACGGTAACTGGCGGTATGACGGTAACCGCGATCCGCTCCCGGAGACGGTCCCCCTGTGCACGAGCTTCATTGCACAGGTCGCGAGCGCAGCACGTGTAGCTGATCTGATACTCGAAGCCCATGAGTGTGTGTGTGTGGTTGGACCCGCACAGCTCCGGGGACGCGCAGCCCTGGCCGGCGAGCACGAGCACCGGACCGTAGTGACGCCAGCCGGTGAAGCAGCGCTCGCGCGGCGCGCACTCAGTGGTGATGTTCCTGCAGCGGCCGCCTCTGGCCTGCAGGGGGCAGTAATGACACAGCAGGACCCCGCCGCAGCGAACACACATACACACACACACCACACACAGGAGAGTCTGGAAGAAGCCGGACCTGGACGGGACACACACAAAACATGTTCAATAGATGTTTTCTTTTAGTGCATTAATAAAAGTTAGCGAAGATTGAGGACTGGATGGATGTTGCAACACTGTCATTTTAAACAGAGGTGGACAGTAACAAAGTACATTTACTTGAGTACACTTAGAGTATCTGTACTTTACCTGAGTATTGTTTTTTCTGGAAACTTTTTACTTTAACTTCACTACATTTTAAAGACAAATATTGTACTTTTTACTCCACTATATTTCTGTCAAGGTCCTCGAGTAGAGGGTAGTAACATCATTTTGGTTGGAAATGAAAGTCGAGTTGACGTCAGGACTCCTGATGTTGGATTCTGACGTCACCCGATTTTCATTTTCAGCGTTGGGTTTGGTCTTCTAAATGCGAATTTTGTCATCATTTTGGAGCACACTAGCTGATAGATAACAGGAAGGCAAACATATTCATGAAAGCCAAAAAACTTTAAATATGGCACTATTTGAGGGAACAGCCATTTGGACGTTATTGAGTGACTTTATTCAATCCCACTACTGGAACTGTGTTCTAGAAACACATCTGATATTGATATGAAGGCAGGCATAGATCAGTGGCATGAGGTACTGTACGCATTACATACAACAATAATAAAACAGTGCATTGACATTTACTTTTCTTACTTTTGATTATTAAGCACTTTTAAAAACAAGTACTTCTGTACTTTTACTTAAGCAAAAATCAGTCTTTATAACTTTTACTTGTAACGGAGTAATATTTGACCAGTAGTATCTGTACTTTCACTCAAGTAAGGAAGTTATGTACTTTGTCCACCTCTGATTTTAAAGTCAAATAATATGAAAGGGAAGTTGCGCTCCTCTTTTCTCTACTATAATGTCGTATATCAAGTAAAACGGCTTTTCGAACAAGAACAAATGGGGGCGGGGCTTGATTGGGTCTGTGGGGAATTGATTGGATGGTTGTGGTTTGCTATTGGCTGATCTCATGTGAGTGACAGGTTGCCCCGCCCTCGTCATCAGAGAAGAGGATTATATTAACACAATAATGATGTGCACCGATAAATCATTTACAATTATAAACAATGCAATATTCCATGAAAAATCAAGAAATGTCCATTTTGATCACACGGGGACTTTAGCTACAGCGCTGACAGTAAAGGTTTAAACTCTCTGAGGACAAACATCACATTTAATAAAAGCACATTTGACTTCTGGATTGAATTACAGCTGTAAAGAGCTTCATCTTCATTTCTACTGCAGGACGTAAACAGACACACAGGATGAAGATGAAATGAAGTCCAAACTTGACTAAACCGGTGAAGTTCTGACCAACACAGAGAGCCTGAGGCTGCTTTACCTGCTAGTCTCCATCGCGGCTGTGGATCTGAGGATCAGAACACCTGAAGCTTCTCGAGTTTCTCTCTAATGAGTTTAATTGATCATGTGGAAAACAGGTGCAGTGAATTGACCTAATAGCAGAAAGTTTATTAGGCATGTTAATTTGCTTTCACGCTCATGTTTTCCATCTGATTATGTGTCAGTTTTAACAGAAAGTGAGATTATTAAGAGGAATAATATGAACCGGTTCTGTAGGGTAACAGTAATGCAAAAATACACTGAACACACATCTACTTAAAATGAACTAACAAGTTAACAAACTGATAACAGATAATACTCAGTACTTTATACCTCTGGTCAGGATGATACATGAGCAGTTTTAACCTGAAACAACTGAACTGCAGTGAAGTCAGGTTTAATATCAGGAATGACTGTATTCTCTTCATGAGGAGCTCAGGCTGTCCGTGGAACAGACGCACGTGTGTGGGTCCGGATCTCCACTGGTTCGGTTTCTCCTCCACCAGAAACCAGTCCATCTGAGGCTGAGATTAAAGCTACAGTATGTACGAATTTTATAATAAAATATTCAAAAATCACTTTCACAGTGTGATATTTTCCTGCAGTTGTGTTCTTACAATATCCCAAAAGTTCCCAAAGATTTTTAATTTCAGAGAAACTCAATTTTAAATAATGGCTCGTCCCTGTTCACTTGTCTCCTGTCAGTGACGTAATATCCGCGTTATCCCTGGTTTCCGCTAGCACTGCAGACGTGGACGACTGCGTTACGTCTAGCGAACGCTCGCGCTGTTGTTGTTTCACTCAGACATTATGGACCACGGCAAGCAGACTTTGGGACAAAAGGAGAAATAAAATGAGGGTCAATATCAGCGTGGCGTTTTCGAGATGCCGAGAGCTAGCGTCCGCGGCTAACTTCCATTGACGAGACGCCGCTCTTGCATGTACTTTATTAGACAGTGAGCAAATGTACATTAAACAAATCAACATTACACAGCTCAACATGATGAAACGTTAGAATATGATTAGTGTGTTATTCTAATGTTGATCTCGCTCACTGCTAGTCTCATACAGACAAGCTAACACACAGAATAACATTATAACTTTAACACACTCAGTGTTTAGTGTGATCGTGTAGAGCCAGTGGAGCAGCGCTGCGTTGCCTCACACGCTTCACTCGTCTGATAAACAGAGTATTATTCAGCACTTGTGTGTAGTTCGCTAGAATGAAATGTCCTTTCGCGTGTGGCGCTGAGATCTGTCTCTCTTTAGCGATCGCGCTCTGCTTCACACCACAGTCATGCTAAACACATCAGTGTATTCACTCATCCATCAACATCATTAGATCCTTCAGCATGGCGACCATGATTCCGCTTATTCATCAACATACGCCTGTGTTACTGTCAGAGCTTAGCGACCGCTAGCGGCGAACACAATCGCATATTGTAGCTTTAATCTGGGAAAATAATGCAGTTCAGAGAGTGACAGCCTGTAGAAAACAAATTGCCTTAATCTCCGAACACATTATGAGGACCAAGCCCTAAAACTCTTGAACCTTTGCACACATTTGTCATGAACTCAAGACACTGAGGACGCTAAATTATGAGCGGAGTTTGATCTCGAACGGTTTGGCTGTGGCAACCAATTTATGTTGAAATAATGGAAACAGGAAGTGTGTTATAACTTCTGCATATATTAACTGATCTTGATGAAACTTCAGCAGTGTGTTTGTTGTAAGAGGCCGATCACATGGATGTGACAAAGTTATAGCGCCACCAACTGGCAGCAGGAAGTGTGTCACTTTCAAAATGCTTTGAAATCACCCTCTTATTTTTACCTGATTTGCCTCAAACTTCGTCAGAATAATGTCAAGACACCGCAGAAGTAGACCTGTGAGAGGATCTGTGATATCTTTGAATACTGTTGTCATGGCAACGCGCCAAACTTTAATCAAATTCTTTTGGGTGTTTTGAGTCTCTTGTTTCAAATTGCAGAGAAATACAGAGTCGAGGCCCGGCGCAAA